>NC_042495.1:7069148-7102452 GCF_005508785.2 Acyrthosiphon pisum | reverse complement strand
TATAAGTATATTATATAATATCATTATAGTCCATAAACATGGTAATAGTAGTAAGTATTAACGATAACAGTTCCCAAAAATGTACAAAAATACACCCACCCCATATTTTTGGGAGTGCAGTGCACCTCTTGTAATTACGTCCAAGCCGCCTCTGCAGTTTTGTATAGTATTATAATAAGTCCGTTGACTTACTTGACTATTCCTCATAAAACGAGGAGCGTTTGTTAAATGTTGACATTTTGCAGCATTTAACGTCTTTTGAAAAAAAATATATTTTAATTTATAAATTATTATTAGTAGTTTAGCGATTATCGGTATTAATTTTGTTTTGCCGCGTAAATACGACATGTATAATATGATGGACACAATGTTTTCTTAGCATTTTATTACGTTTGCTGATAAACTATAATGTACCCTCGTTGACGAATATCGCCACATTCCCAGATAGCAAATGATTGACTAAAAATATTATTATAACATCATAATAATATTATTCGTGATTATAATATTATTATAATGCTGTTATAATATTATCATTACAAAATGCTATCAGGGTTCCCGTTTCATAAATATACTGCGCCTTTTAGCTAGATATTATACAAGGAAAGTGCTTATATCATATTCAAAGGATACATTTTTCGTTACATACCGGCATACTAAAAATTCACCAACATTGTTTTTCTCGTTTATTTATTTTTCAGGAAGTATACTCTATTTGTGTCAACCGATCGGGAGCTGTCTGTCCGGGTACGCGCAGAAACACTTCGGAAAGAAGTCTTGCGTGGTTCTGGCTTGCGTTCCCAGCATATTCGGCTGGATACTGTTGTGGTACGCCAACTCGGTTACCATGTTGTACTGGTCGACCATAACGATGGGAATGGGCTTGGGCTTCAACGACGGCCCGGCGTACTCGTACATCGGAGAGATTTGCGAACCCAGACTCCGGGGAATCATGGCATGCGTGGTAAACATGGCGTGTCTGATAGGCGTCTTGTCCAGCTTCGGGCTGAGTTACGTTTTCCACTGGAAGACTGTGGCCGCGGTGAGCGCCCTGTGTCCGGTCATGTGTCTGACGTTCGTGGCATTTGTGAGTTTTGATCGATCTGTTTCTGTTAATTACGTCGATAATGCATTTTATAATTATATACCCGTTTCTTATTCTCGTGCATATAGATACCGGAAAGCCCGATTTGGTTGCTGTCCAAAGGCAGAAACGAAAAGGCCATGAACGCCATTTGTTGGCTGAGAGGATGGGTAGATCCTTGCGTGGTCGCCACCGAGTATCAAGAATTGATGTTTTATTACAAGACGTCTGTCGACCAATCAAAAACGATAAAAGCTTCGAAAGGACTGTTCTCGTCGTTTTTGTGGGTCAAGAGCGCTTCGGTGTACCGACCACTACGATTGGTCACCGTTTACTATGTATTCACGTTGATTTCGTGTCTGACACCCTGCCGTCCTTACATCGTTAAATTAATGTACGAATCGGGAGTGAAAGATACCCATAGTATATCCTTAGTGAGTATATTTTATTAGGTAACTATAGTGTTGTAAATTATTTAAATATTATATTGGTATTAAATACTTTTTTTTAACACTTTTATTATCAATAATATTTATTGGTATTGACATACATATCATTTATGACATATATTTCTACTGTCGAGTTATGAATAAATTAATTATTTTCATTAATAATTGTTTACTGAATCATGATTTAAATTTTAAACATAATATCAAAACCATCGTGTTTATGTGTTATTTATAATTTATAAATGACAAAATAACTATTCTATAGAACTATTACTGTTTATTATTTATATATTTTTCGCATAAATGATGGATGAATTTTCATGTACCTAACAATAATAATATAAATTGAAATATAATTTTTTTTTGAACTTCAAACATACTTGTACAGTAAAGTTTGGTAAAAATTTGAGTATTAATAAAATACAATTTAGATATAATATTTACAACAATGCAAAATACATTATAGCTGGTAATATATTGAACCAAACACTTTTTATATTTTTTTTGCGTACGATCTTGTAATGTGTATTTATTATAGGTAGGTATCGTTTTTTTTTTTTTATGAAGACGAAATATAAAAAAAAATTATAGATTTAATAATATGGTGTTATATTTTTCCGTTATTCATTTAACTCATAATATTATAATATATTCAAGGTGCTTTTTGGATTTATGCAATTGGCCGGAAGCGTGGGACTCACTTTAACGGTGCGGAAATTGGGTAAACGAATGTTGACTTTATCGACGTTGTGCATAAACACTCTGGCAATATGCATGTTCGCTGTATACTTCTTGTGTATGAATTCTAAATTGATTTCAACCGAAACCTACGTGCCAATGGTGCTCTACTCGATCATCATGTTTTCTGGAGCTATGGGCATGTTGACAGTGCCTTGGACGTTGGTCAGCGAGATATATCCTAACGAGTAATATACATACACCTATGTTATATCGTATATACAATCTTCATTTTTTTACTCCATATTAACGTGGTATAATATAATAACATGATTTTCGTGTAGAGCCAAAGGATTCGCATCTAGTCTGACCACTGCAATTTTTTACATCCTAACGTTTTCCGCGACCAAAGTGTATTTGAGCGTTGAAAACACTTTGGGCCTAACCAATACCTTCTTCATGATGGCGGCTTGCAGTTTTGTTGGGTTCATATACCTCTACAGAAATATGCCGGAGACCGAGAACAAAACTTTTATGGAAATCGAGGAATTTTTTGTACCCAAAAAGGAGCAAACTTCAGCTGAGCTGATACCCGGTTCACAGGCCGTTTGTTGATATATTAATTTTAAATTAATGATTTGGTATTAAAAAGTTACCTTGGACGATATATATATATAAATTTGGATTATTACATTCTGATTGTGCCATTATGGAGCGTGACGGTTACAAATTTACAATGCTATTATTTATGAGATTTGTATTGTTACATTATTAAAACATCAAATTCTATAAATACGTGTTTTATGTACTCAATAATATGCAACAAGTAGGTTAGAACTATTCTGATATGTAAAATAATTCAAATTTCTAGTTTTGAGTTTGAACACAACTTTTATTACATTTTACCACTCGTTTATATGTTAATATTTATTTATTATTACACGTTATATAATATTCCATGTTAGAACTTGTGATTATGTTTATTTTTGAAAGCAACTACTTAAAACAAACTTTTTTTTTTGTTATTGGTTTTATGTTTATGTTTCACTTTTTATTTAGTGAATTTCATACAAAATTATTTTTAAAACGCAATCGTCTTCTTTAATATTGAAACCACATATTTATATTATATAATAAACTATTATGAACTTTTTGAACTTTTTTGGTCACGAAATATACCAAAATCGACCAATTCAGGGCTAACTTGTTATCTAATATAGATATAAATTAACTTTTTATATTGGAAACGTGGTTTTATTTGTGGCGACATAAGAACATTATTTTTAATGGATCATATTTTATTAGATACTTAGTATTGTTATAAATTTTTTCGTAGTTAATATTATATAAATTATAAATACGTACAATATAATATTGTATTAATTTAATTTTGGATATTGCTTCTATAATTAATAATTGTTATCAAATGTGTTAATATGTATATAAATAGCATAAAAATAAAAATACTTTGTGTACAAAATAATTATTTTAAATAAATCAAATATAGTTATTTTTATTCAACACCTATTCTTATTTCTTAACAACTAATTTTTATGGTACAATTTAATTACACCTCTTCTCATACAAATTACAAATAAATAACAATGCAAGAAATCTCATATATTGTGGGTTTGAATACAATAATGCGACACGCATGCAAATAATATAATAAGCAACGAACTAAATAAAAAGAAGGAAATAAAAAAAGCAACAACACTGGAAAACAACGTCAAAAGATTTGTTATACATACTTTTTTTATTATTATTATTATTATTATTATTTTAAGGAGGGAACCGAAGTCGTTAAGGTCCGATTATAACAAGGGGCCAGCCACTGTTATCATGTTGGGTATACGCAGTTTATTTTCCACCCTTTATACCGATTCATTTTTAGCTTCTCGACAAACTGAATCTTTTTCTCCGTTACTTTTGTCTCTCATTTTCTCATTCTCTCTTGCCCCCCAACCCCCCACCCTCACTCTCTCTCTCTCTCTCTCACTGAATTTTCCATTCTATTTTTTTCACGCGACCTCACCCCCTCGCGTGTCATTTTCTTTCAGCAGCTTAAATTACTTCCCCAGCCATATCCACCCGTTCCCTGCGCACCCACCACCTGACGCAGCACCCGGCGCAAACAATTTTTCCTACATCATCCGCACTTGGCACACACAATGCGCGCCCTTCTTTTGCCACTTTATGAAACGGTTTTTAATCATGTGATTTCGTTTATTATTATTTTTTTTCTGTACTCTTTTCCACGTCTTTTCCATTTATCTTTTCGCCCCCGGAGTCAAAAACGAATATCAGCTATTTATATCTATATATATATATCTTTATATATATATACAAAGAAAGTATTAATCATATTCTTTCTCCCGTCCCACCAGTGGTTTATAATTAAAGGGAAACATAATCGATTGTAATAAGATGCGATCTCAAAGAGAAACGGTATACATAAGTCATTAAAAATACATTCATTTTATACAAAATAGTATAATATTATAATATTATATTATTAAATGCCAGTTATTTAATGGACGTTTAATATGTCAGATACACCTCAAACATTTCATATCGGTCCACGGAAAATACATTATATCATATATACATATAATTATCATAACATAAATTCTAATATAATATTACATTTAAGTTTTAAATTAAATAATAAACGAGTCTATTAAGTATGAGCCGCAAAGATCAATGTGACATATTTACATATGCACCCACTCGTCAGAAAAGACCATTTACACGTTTGACAGTTTTAAAAATAATATTTATACTCCACACACATTAATATAGTAGGTGTCGACCACATTGCATCACATAGAGAGGGTCGTTATTATAATATTATGTAGTCAAATAATGACCATTCTGCGTTAAATTACTACGGTCACTGTATGGTGAAATGATATGGTCAGTTAAATCGTTGATAGAACCCGGAACGATTACATAACGCATAATGCTAGAAGTCGCTGCGGGGAGTCGTTGAGAATGGGTACAACCACTTGAAAAAAAGGTACCTATGCAATATATTATATATATATGACCAAGCAAAGGGTCATCATCCCACAATATGGTCCGCCAGTAAACATATTTTACATATGTGTATATATTATGTATATATATATATATGACATATGTACCTATATACATTAAACATACCTATATGTAGTTAAAGAAACACATCATGTATAGGTTTAAATGACGTGTTCCTGAAGTGTTGTGTTTAAGGTCGATCATATATTTATATACACCCCGTTTGTGTGTACCTACGCGAATTTATTAAAACAATTATTAACGCGATAGGTATTAGCGTTTGTCATGCAGTATATTCGAGACGATCACAATATTATACTTTTGCACACGAATTCTGGTTCGGAGCAATGGCGTTCCTCGAGATATATTTTTATAGATTTTTTGCATACAAACCGAGTCAATAATGAAAAAAAATTTAATCAACGAACCCCATATAATGTATAGTGGGTAGAAAAGGTGGTTTTTAGCGACTGGGCGCGGTTTAATTAAAAGCAAAAGACGCTCGTTATTTTTATGGTTCAGTACTTAAGGCATTTATATTGGAGCCAATAAAAAAATGCATAAAAAGTTGTTGGTCTTAAAAAGTACACAATTCAAGTGGAGCATAGGGTGCCGCAGGCGTACAAACTTACAGACTGAGACGGTTATATACGTAGAAAAATGTATAATTTTTTTCCACACATTCTCATCAGCATTATAATATAGATAGTTTTCAATTTTTATCTTAAAGAAATTGCTTTTCAGTTACGCTACAGATTCTTCCCGAATAATGTAAAGTTGAACTATAGGACATCCAAAAGATATTGAACAAAGCGCTATTATATTATATATATATCAAAAAAGAAACAAAAAAAAACCATCAGATTCCAGCTACTTCATTAGATCGAATTGGTAAACGGTGCCGAATGATTTCGCGTAGGAAATAACCTCCATTAATTTTCACCCTCAGCGTGAAGGGTATATACACAAAAAACGATAAAACAACAACGGAGGAAACAGAACAAAACGGGAAAAAATGTGAAAATGAATTTTTTCCCGTTAAGGAGTGCCATTGCTAAGAGTGTTTTTACGTACCCTTTTGTTATAAATGCGTTTCCCGGAGTTCAGAACAAGAGCGTTTTTTTTTTTGTTCTTGCTGTCAATAATAAATATGAACCAGCTCAGAACTCATTTCCTGAACGCTTTCACATATTTTTTATTAGATTTTTTCTTGCGTAAAGGGAAACACGCGGTCCATTTTAAAGGGTGACATAATTTTAATATAGGATATACTATACGGAGTATAATATATGTATAATATACATAGAATATTGTATTTTATAATATTATATATGTACAAAATAGTATGTACAGCGCGACCGTATTTTTTATTTTATTTAAGGATGGCAAAATGTAATTATTACTTTTCAGTGACTTGACGCCATTGTTCATACACTTTTTTTTAATGTATTGGATTTTTTGACTTTTTTAGTCATATGCACTTTCAACTTTAATATATTATTAATATTTAAAAAATTTAAAATAACCAAAAGGTACAAAATTTAATAGTTCAACAATGAATATTGAACACATATTATCATATAACATTGCTGTATGTGATAGTTAATTATAATAGATTTTTTTAACTAATGATATAATAGACTACCTTTACGATACTTATATATAATTATTAATTATAATAACTCATCGTAATTTTTTAGTACTCTTACCTTATCTTAAATTATATAATATCACCTTATTCCTTAAATCTGTTTAGTGTTTTCTCTTATCATAAGTTATTTATAACTATCTGTACACATGACCTGTACCACATTAATTTCAATTTAAATATTTTGGTAGTTCAGTGTAATGTGTTAGATATATTAATAATATTATAAAACTAAGTAACTATTTTATGAATTCGAAAGATAATTTGGAATTTTTTCGTTGAAAACCAATTTTGATTAATTTGTATCCGTTCTACGCATTTAATATACATCTGAATTGGAATAGGAAGTATGAAGGCTTCCCCTTTAAAATTCGAAGATGAAACAGATTCTTCGGTCGGCTATATAGGATCTTAATAAAAGTGAACGAGTTTTTAATTTAAATGAAAACTCCTTTCGATAAAACATTTTGTACATATCTTCTCGCAACAAAAAATACGGGGTCGGTCCGCATATTTTACGAGTTCGTCAATTATTTAATGCCCATCCGAGAACATTCAGTTTCTGTTCTTTGAAAAATCTGATACATCTTTCGGCCAATCATTTATTCATATACGCTGTTTTTTCTTATTTTTTTCCTTACCTACTCGCCAACAACACCCTCGTGTGCTTCTCTTTATTTTTTGGTACGGCGTGCATCATAAAAAATATACCCTAAATTTAAGTGGTAAAAACATATCGCAATATTGTAAATCTCCCTTCCTCTTATGTAGCTGCGTTTACAATCGAAATGGCCTCCCTATACTCACCCACGATATAATCTAGACTGGATATTGTATAATATTGTCGATATAATACAGAAAGTTGTTGTAGTCAAGCACAACACGAGTGCGTGTTCAGTTGAATTACGATCGTAGGGAGTAGAGATAGGTATAGCGAATGTATGCTTTATGGAAAAACAAAAATCGACAGAAAACCAATGACGGAGCTGACGATATATAGAAGGAATATTATTATCTTATCCAACCTATATACAAATTTATTCAAGGTAACGTTTAAATTTATAGCACAATTAAAAATATATACATAAATATATGTATAATTTGTTCAAAACTTAAAATGATATAATTTGCATAAGTAAAAGTATGGTACAACATCGGGTTTCAATATCACGTGGTTTTGAGTAGACATCGATAATATTAATCATCATATAACGGAAAATGTTTCAATACCTCATAGCAAAGTTTGTTAATTCGTATATGTAATTCATATTAAGCACCAGTAGATAATGTAAACTTTTCAAAATATAAGAACTTCTCTTCTCCGCTTTACAAAACCGATAATAATATAATATATACAATATAATATTTATAAATATTGTGCCTTTGTGTAAATTAATACAATATTATTATCAGAGACTAATATATTAAGTACTATTTTTATTTCATTTTTTTATTTTATTCAGAAAATTTTGTTTTTTAAATATACATTTTAGATGATTCTGAGTGGAGGTTTTTTTTGCCAGTCAGTATGTTTCAAGTAGTAATTTTTTCAGACATGGTACAATTATTAAAACTTATTAATATCATCTTAAAAATACATACTTGAAATTTGTTCTAACTCACAGAAATATAATATTTTTTTTAGTTTTGATGTAGGGTTTCCATTGGTTACAGATAATTAAATAGTTATTATGATTGGATATAATTATGTGTATTGTATTATGCTTTGTCATTTAGTGAAATTGTAGCTGTTCTATACAAACGGAAAATTGAGTTTCAGTTATTACTTATTATACATAAAAGAGTCAATGTATGTATGGTCGATGTTAATATATAGGTATTAAAAAAGTAAACTCGTACGATTTTGACCAAAAAAAAAAACAACTGACAATTCACTGAACCAAAACGAAAATAATAGACTGATAGATTATAAATTATAAATTCAGATACCTACTTAATAATATAGATATTATAATACAGTCGTACAGATATAATATTAATTGGGTATTTTGCACACAAATTATTTGTGATCCCGGACAGTTCGTAAGAGTAAAATAATAGCCACCGGTAACAGCTATTACATTTGATAAACAACAAAGTGTATGGCTGAGGCTTGTATAGAATCAAAAAGCATTCGACTGAGTTAAACCAATTGGTTACACGTAAGAAAAAAAGTGACTTATTTACTATCCACGCAGTTAGTTGGATCGCCCATCGTGGTTTCATATTTATAGCCCCGGGAAACGCCGGGTAATACAGCTAGTATATATATATTATATATATATAGGTATTAATGATAATATTATAATGCTATTATCTGCAGGAAGTCTTAAAAATATAGTTGGTTATTAAAAGCACCTCTCGCCGGCCTGGTTCATTAATATTTCGAGTAGGTAGAGCGTCTCACAAATGCAACGCCGTCGTGGTGTTGCAGTGCTCGTGGCGGGGGTGGTTCATTACTGCAGCAGCAGAGAGAAACTTTTTGGGGATGCTCAAAACCCGGCGACAAAGCGCTGCGGGAAAAGATGCCGGAGTTTTTCACTGCCCTACCTCGCCGTATTCCATAGTTCGCTCGGCCGTAAACGCCGTTATTGAAAACGTTTATTAATTTAATTATAAGCTCTTATATATATTATATAAAAGGTCGACAGCGGCTTATAAGAGAAGGGAATTTCGGGACAAGAATAAAATCAACGCCTGCGTGCCCACCCCCGCCCGCCACCACAGCTTGTCATTCTGCAGTCACTGCACTTACTTAGCACGCATAATAACTATTATATAGCTACGACCACGACGGACGCCACCACCGGGCACACTCACCGACGGTTTTAATTACAAAAAATAAAACAATTTTGAAAATCTGACGAAAACTGCGCTAGTTTACACGTAAACCATTTCAACATTCCTTCGGCATCCGCCGTTCCGTATAGAATTCAAACTTTTGTTCCGGCTCTCGTTTAAGCCACCGCCGAACATCGTATACGCAAATATTATTCGATTTTCAAAGCGCTATACGCGTATTATGGAAATATGCATCGTATTAAAAACTGGCTGGAACTAAATCACGAGCACGAAGAAGAGCGACGGGGGGAAAAAGATGAAGAAAATTGTAAAAAAACGAGAAGCAGATTCAGTGCGTCTAGGGGGTGCAAATCGCCGTTTTACATCGCAGACAATGTTCGACCCTTATTTATACGCAAAGGGTCATAAATCACATATATTATAAACAAGAAGTCACGCGAACGGCCAACTCATAAATAATAACAATATTAAACATTGAAACTATACCGACTCTATTTGCTTCTATATTTGATTACATAATATATAAGCAAGGTCCTCATAGCATATATACAGTTTGGTAGTTGTAGTTCAGGATTTGGCTCATCGAATATTCGGAACTACTTTATACGGTCTCTCTTTGTATGTATATTATACATAGTATATTATACATAGTATATTATAATATATAAATGTAAGGAATGTGAGACTTTGCCGAATTCCTCACGTCTTAGGCATATGAATGATACATTTGAATTTTACACGCGCAAGTATAGAACCAAAACCTATAAACCGGTAAATTTATTTAGTTAAAATACATAAATTTAATTTTAATTTTATACGAAAACTTTTTATGACAACGAATATTAACATTAATTTAATATTAAAAGCGAATGTTATGCACATAGTATTATCACCACGACTCCGCCACAGTAACGAGGGTCCATAAGTCCCTAAGTATTACCATTTGGATTTTTACCATGTTCAACAAATATATAATATTATATAAGATTTAAATGTAGGTTTCAGAGACTAATCTACAATAGTTTAATTATAATATATAGGTATAGCTACAATGTATTGTATAACCTTTTACCTATATATGTATTAGGTACATTTACTGTGGTCTGTGATCCTAAATCAACTATATTTGTTTACCATTTTATTAAATACATTTAAAACATAATATTATAAGTGCCTATAATAACAACAATCGTTAAAAAAAACTGTGGAAAACAAGTGGCATTATATAAAATCAACTTAACCGCTGCAGAGGCTATAGATAATGATATAAATATAGATAGATTTTATTGTAATATAGATTTAAATAATATAGATAATAAGAAGTCTGTATAATAGGTATTATGACGTATATTGCTCAGTGGCGTATTTAGGAATTGCTAAAGGGAGAAGATGAGGCACTGAATTAAATATGTACCTAATAGTGGGGGGCTTCGCTATATGTAGTTTACTTTACAAAAATGAAAAATACATAGGTAGTAAATACTAAAACGATTGACGATTCAGTGTATTGAATCCTTTAATAATAGCAAAAAAAAATACCAAGGGGGGGATTGAAACCCCAAATCCCCCCCCCCCGTAAATACGCCGCTGATATTGCTTTATAAACAATTCATAATTCGTTAGAGTAACATGTTAATTGATCAATTTTACCACACATCAAGTGTTTAAAATTGTTTCGTTATTTTATGAAAAACAGCCTGCTATTTGAAACGTTTTCATCTCTCAGGGATTTATAGTCTATTTCATGAAAAACATAATTTAGGTATTGTTAAAACAATGCATCAATTTTCTCTCAGATTACTGAATAATTCAATAATATTATATGGATATATTAAAATAAATGACTAGATACTATATAGTGTACTAAAATCTAATCGTTGACTTTAACAATCATTTGGCGTTGAAATAACTCTGCTGTTGCTTTGTCAGATCATTATTTGATTATGGATCTAATCTACTGTTTTGTCCCAAAACAATCGAAAGCCATTAGTTGGTGTTATAAAAGCTATTGATTCAATGCGAACTCGTTTTTTTACGAATTATACAATTTAAATGTGGATTGAACGTCTCTCTCACTTTTTTTTATTACCTAAATATTAATTTTTTGACTGGATAATCATTAGATTGAAGATTCTTTATCAATGGCATACGTTTAACTGTTTAAGTTAAGTTTTCATAGTTATATATTTTCAATAATTTTCATTTAGTGAATTATTTTGATTAGGTATACATTTTTACAAAATGACATATACAGTATAGGTACTTAAATAGTTAAACTTTACTATTTGTTACAATGTTACTTTATGTATTATCTTGAAGATTAACTGCAGTCACTGTAATAACTAAATATTATTGTAAATTATATACATATTATGTCTACACTTGTGCTGAGCACGCCCGTTTATAAATATAAAAATAAATAAAAACAATAATTTTCCTAAAAGGTTTATACTAAAATTAAAAAATACATTAAATAAAAAAAAATAATTATTATTATACGCATATCATATCGATTCTTTTGTCTTTTGAACAAATTAAGTAAGATTTAAGTTCCTTCAGGTTAAAAAAAATGTAAATTAATTATCTCTTTGGGCTTTATTATTAAAAGAACATACCATTTTAATAAACATTTTATTATGCTCCTAAAATATCCAAATTGTATTAAATAATTTAATATTTTTTAACGAATTTATAAAACTTGAGTAACAATTTTTAGTGTACCGTATATAAAGCATAACGAAACGAAAATCATATTATATTAACATTAAAACATTTTGTTTAGTATTATTTAATATTTGTTTCCTACACAACGTGAGAAGTATCATATAGTAAGTGCAATATACTTCTGAATCATAACAATAATTATTAATACGTATGATATACAAGATTTAATCTAATATTTTGCTATCTCAAAATATATCACGATAATTTTAAATATCGGGTCTTTATTATTTATACCGTCTATTTATTTACTCTATGAATTATATTATATTATAATAATTTTAATAACACAATATCATTTCAGTTAATAATTCTTACAAATATATTAATTTTGGAATTCTTATAAGTTAAAGTTATAATCATCAATAAGAATAATTTCAATTACATACAAAAAAAATTGTGGTATAAGTACCAACTACCAGAATGCTATTTTAACTATAATGCTATGGCTATAACAGCCTACTAATTTAGTTAATAAAAATTAATAAATTTAGAACAACATATATTTTATATAATATTTTTTATTGTTTATGTTCAATCATTTATTTATTGTAGTGTTATTATATTATTATAGTGGTTAGTTATTACAAAGCAAAACAAAAACTCTAAACTTATTAAGGGTAAATAAACTTTTAAATAGGTTTGTTTATCTCAGGTTTAGGAGGGTTTATCTCCCTCTAAATAATTTCTTCAAATATTATGGGTAAGTTTTTATGCAGATGAGAGTCGATGAAATTTGTGGGAGATCATTATAAATACATTTTTCTGTACAAGTGGAAGTGGTTAAAACTTTCAACGTTTCATTAAATTGATTTATTTATCCGACAAGAAATGTATTTTAATAATTTATTACGGTTTAACAAGACTACCGAAATATGGATAAGAAGACTTACACGTGACTTATATGAAAAATAACGTTAAAATACAGTCCAAGGGAGGGGAGGGGGGTGAACGCCCATATAATATGACCGTATAGGTAAGGTACCTATTATCCGCGATTTCTGGGTAGGTGGAACATTTTCTAAGAGTACATTTTTTAAGGTGGACATTTCGCCCATATGTTTTTTTTAAATATATTGTATGTTTTTTGTCTCTGGTCTAATTTCGTAATGTGTATAATAATAAAACAGAATAAATTGTCCAATATTTCCATTAATATAATTAATTATAAGTGCTTAAAACAAACTAAGTAAAAACATAACTTTAAGAAATATAATAAATAAAAAAAATGGTTAGATATTACTATGCCATGATGGCTAGGTACCTAATACCTATTACTTTTTATTATTTACCTTTGAGGGAAAATGTCGGCCTTAAAAAAAATTACCGGGAGAAAATATCCTAATCTACCGAAAAATGGTAAAAAAATTGTCCTACATTCAGATATTCAATAATAAAATAATTCACTTTGATTGGCAGTTATATTTTGCATGACGATAATTTAAAACGTACCTACGAGATAGAAAAAAAATATTACACTTTAAAATGTCGTCTGCAAGGCCAGATTAAGATATTTTAAAAGTCCATCGTGCCCTGCATGTCATATGGTACTTTTATGATAGTTAGGTACACTTTGAATAACCAATTATAGGTACCTATTGTAATTATTATTGGACTCATTAGTAGGGTTTCCTATAATAGGCTAGCCGCTCATTATCCGGTTTACCCAACTAATACGAAGGGATCCCACATTATTCCTTCTATTCCAGCTATGATTTTCGTTAGGTTTTGCAATAAAATGCATTATTGTACGAATGTACGACACCTACTATTCGTATAGAAAATATAACGTTATAAAATTATAATAAATAACTACTTAAAATAACGATTTCGTGGTGTAGAGGTACATGTCTCGTTGGACAAAAATGCGTTACGTAATATTTTTTTATAAAAATAGGAGATGATAAATATAAATTGATGTGTTTCGCCAATTTTATTATATAACTGATCGCCTCGGGAACGACACAAGGCCAGCCTTAAAAATCGTAAACCTATTGTTTCCACGGTACGTGAAGTCTATAAACACAATGCAGAACTCGACCTATAATATAGTGTTCGGACGAGTGAGTAATATTAATCTTACATAATATACATATAAGCGCGTGCAAGATGTACTTCTGACGTGGTATAGTTGGTACTTGGTAGTTACATTATTATTTTTCTGGTCGTTTTTCTCTTTGAACAAAAAAAAATTGTACAATAATAACAGATATGTAAAACTTCGGTATAGGTCACGTTCTCCGGTGACCGTATAATATACGCTATACCTATATATATATTTATGGCATATATAGTATACCAAAGTCTCGCTGCATCGTTATTTTTTGCTTATAGAAGAGAGTAAACTATGTCGTCGATTTCGGTCGGTCAGCCGTTCTGACACGATAGATATTTAAATGCGTGTACCTATATAAATAACGATGAAAATTTAATAATTTACGATCTTAAGCACACAATATTATGTAGAACATCGCACACTTCATCGAAATATCTTCGGAGCGATTCGATATAACATATTATTTTCCCGGTCGTTTTCACTTTTTACGTATTTTATCATCTATAGGTACACTGCACGCGTATAATATGATACCACGGCACCGGTGACGTATAAAATAACGGCGAAATCTATAACCGTGGTTGTCGCAGGTCCTGCGCGGAAGACGGACTCCGCGGACGCGACCACGACTCGGACATGTCCTGCACCGCCGCCGAACAGCGTTAAATTGTTGTTACCGGGTATTATACGATTATTAGGTATAACACATAACCGCGACCGCCGCGAGACGACCGCACGGTATACTACGCCGGGCCGCCGTGGCGGCGGTTTATCGCGACGGAAAAAGTCAGCGGCGGCGGAGGCGGCGGCGCTGGCCGGCGACGGGTTGCGGTGGTTGGTCGGAGTTTGCGGTTAACCGCAGCCAATCATTTTGGCGAAATATCGCGTAGAGTGCTTTTTTCCGCCTCGCCCGCACCCGCCGCCACCGCGACGACCGTCACCACAACGGGGGCGGCGGGCAAAACCGCAACCGCGACGGTGTCGATTCGCGGCGGGCAGGGCGTGCGGCGGACCGCGAGAGAGGCGTATCCTCGAACGACGCCGACAGCGGACCCGGCGCCGCGCGCGCTAGTGTGTGTGTTCGTTCTCACCCCCCTCCCCCCCACATCCAATCGTCAAGGTACCTACGTGGTTGATGATCGCTTTGCGTGTACCCTCACGTAGGTGTACAATAATAATGGTAATACGTAGGTATAACACGATAATATTATAATTTATTTGGATTGATTATTATAATTGACTGTTGCTGCGGTAGCTGTGAGCCGCATCCGCCTGATATGATAACTACACGTCATTATAATAATATTATTTACCTAATTTATAGAGACCTTCATCGTTATTCGTCATACATCGTATCGCACCCACACGATAGTCGCACACCCAGCCGTGGCTTCCGGTCTCGTCGTATCCGGCATCCCTCTGCACCGTCACGTCGTAGGCAAAGCTGCACGAAAAACACGAATCGCTCCTCCTGTTATTTTTCTATTTCCTACGAATTATATGAGCACCATACTATTCTTAGTGCTGTCTGCTGATCTCTGCGTCAATTATTATAATATTATCGTCATTTTTGCTTGTTTAATGTCTTTTGCTTATATTATATAGGTATATAATCCCTAACTTTAATCAACTGACATAACTACATAGGTACCTATATAATTTATCTAAATGAAATTCATTATGTGGTGTGCAGTCATTAATCACTATGATAATATATACTATGTTGACATATATTATGCTACCTATTCTAATACCCTTCTAAGTACCGCCTATACACCGCAGCACCGTGACATTTGAATAATTAACTTTGGTATTAGATAGCCCCCCACAAAATACAACAATTTTTTAGTAGGCTGTTCTGTAGGCACCTTACGATACGTGCACGTCATACAACACCACACATATGTATGATTGCGAAGACAACGGACTGCTACAATAGTTTTTTTTTTTGTAATATTTTTTCGTTTTGTTTTTGGAATTATCAGCGACATCTCGTGAAAGACGTTCGAGTCTAACTTTTTCCACGTCGCGAAAGAGGGCGGAGAAAAAGCGGGTAAGAAAACTCTAAGAAAAACGGAGGGCACTATTTTCTTTGGCGAGCTTGCCGACAAAGAAACGACCGAGGGGCGTAAAAACTGTACAGCGCCGCACCCTTTTCCGTCAGATAGAGCTGCGATATTATATATTATGCTGCCATCGTCGACTTTATTTTTCAAGCGACTTCGTTAAAACCGATTTAAGTGACTGTTTTCTGACTGCAACTATTGCGACCATGGAAAATATAAATTTGAAGCACAAAACTATAGTAAAGTTATATTTAAGTAATAGTGTGGAATTGTCATAATTGGTTGAGCTTTTATAGATATTATACAAAAGATGGTAATTATTGACAAGTAGTTAACTATACTATCTATAAGAACCACTCTATCAAAAAATTATGGAACAATTTTCTGATTATATTATGTGAACTAAGATAATTATAGTAAAGAAAAAGTAGCTAGATATGTTATAAACAATAGTTAGGAAAGCTCACTCTGCGGTCATGCTAATTTCCCGATATCTAAACGTATTTTAAAATATTAAAAGGCGTTGTATACTTGTATACAAAGCTGCAATGAACTATAATTCGAAGTAAAATTTATAAAAGTTTGGTAACCTTAATATTTCGGATAGTTCGATTCTATATTAAATACTTATACAGTCGTAATTAAATATCTTAATACAAACAACCGTAACTACGTAAAGTAACTATACGAACAATAATGAAGAAATAAATATCTTCCTCTTCTAACTTCACTCACATTCTTATTAAACAAAATCCCACTCTACAGTCCACACCACTCCCATTCCATAACACAAACTTCATACCTTCCGTACATTCATATCATCGTGTATTTACATAATTATAATGTCATGTTATACTTAGTAGTTAAGTTTTACTGTTACGTTCAATTAATTGTTGAGCTATCATAACTTTTGGTTGGAAGCTAATAAAAATTAAAAAATTAATTTCTTAATATCAACAATTGTAACCATGTAATGTTCTTTATGGACCGACGGACACAACGGGATGTAAAGTGTCAGAAATTTTTGTTTAGACACCTAAAATGTTATTTTTAGTCGAAACAATATATGATTTACCAACCTATATAAAACTATATAACTCAGTGTCTGAGTATAAGTGTATAACCATATTACGTTGATAACATTATAAGTTATAACAAGATATAAGTAACTAGTTATATGTCGAAATGTTTACAATATTTTCTTAATATTATATAGGTACTATTTAGGTAGTTTACATAATTCAAATATTAGTATAATATTATGTTTATTTTCTACTGGAGATAATTATAAATGCATTTTTAACTGCCTACCTGTAAACCTATTAAATGTATTCTAATATTTAATTATTTATGTATAATAATTGTATAAAATATCATGCAATTAACATGTGAAATACTTTTATTTTAACTGTAATGTTATGGCGGTGGGGGAATGGTGCTGGGATTTTGTACCTACGTAAATTGTTACTGCGACAACAAGCCCATATTAAACCCAAATATTTACTAAGGTCTAACTTGGATTTTTCAAATCCATCAACATCAATGATAGGTAGTCATAAAGCTGTATGTGGTAAACACAATACAATACACATATATTATTTTATAAGAACATATTATAATATATACAACAAATTCTAAACAATGCTATTGCTATAATAACGGTTATAAAATCGAAGGTATAATAGTGTATTCAATATACACACATATAAATAACTATGTGTATATCATAATATTATCCATCCTTACAAGGGACTTTTAATAATATAGGTCACACGATGTGCGTCTTACCTTGGATCGTAATGGACCTAACCGGAAACGACGATGTTCACAAATTAAGTCCATTTGAATACCGTCGCATTGCACACCATCACAATTTAAATACAAACCTGAGGTCACCAACGGGAAAACGGTTTCGTTGATAACCGGACGAAGAAAAATTCCAGTGACCACTGATGTATTTCCCACGACTGACTGATTAACAACGGAAATTATCTCGGTTATCCGCCCAAGAGCACATACAATGTAGACCGTGGTCGCCGAGGTTATACTATGGTCAATGAGGGAAACTAATGTTATACCACAGTCGAAGTGATCGTAATTTTATTGTTTACATTACTCGTGAAGTTGCGTGTGATTGATGTCGATATTTTCCGTTTGTCAGTTCTAAAGACTATAACACGCAATAAAAAACATTTAATATCAAATATACATAATATTATGGAATCAATAATGTTTAATTTCTATTAGAAAAAGTCTTAGGTCGATTAAAATGTAACGGATTTTTGTAAAACAATTTACAGTACATTATTATTATTATTATTATTATTATTTATCTATTCAAATTGTAATAAAATTTACAGGATTATAATAATTTATTTTTATATACAACATCTGATAAACATATAAAATTATCAAACCTACAATTAGGCCGTTAATTAAATTGTTAAGTATGCAAATAAAAATTTAAGATTTTTAGTCAGTAACACAATAAAAAAAATAACAATTTAGGAAAGTTTATTCAGCTAAATTCCGGTTTATAAACGTATTTTAATACAAAGCAACAAACTTTAATATCAAATACAATTTAAACAGAATTTGGTGACCTTAATATTTTGGCAGTATATTTTGGCTAATAAGAATCTATATTAAATATTTATACAATAAGTACCTAATAATTATCCCAATATCAATAATCGTAATTAAATATCTTAATTCAAACGATCTTAACTATATTATGTAGTAATAAGTAATAACTATAATATTACAATAATTAAATGAATATCTTAATGTCAACAATTGCAACTATGTATAGATAACTAACAGGCAGACGGCCGGACACAACGGGGATATAAGGTGTTCTAATGTTTAGAAACCTAATAAAAACAATTCTATAAACGAACTGGGAAAAAAAATAAAGAATACTATATCCAAGTACAATGATGGATAATAATATAAAATGTAAAATACAAAAATGTGTTTGTTGAAAAAAAACACCTCTTATATTATTATATTTATGTATAGTACAATTGTTTTTTAATAATAATTTTAAAAGTTGTACTTAATGATGAATTAGTATAATATTAATGTAATAATAATTATGTGCATTGGGTTTCTATTTTATCTTGTCGCCTTGGTTAAACTCAGTAGGTAGGTACGTAATAACTAATTTTATACTATTTTTTATTTTTTTTGTCTCGAGTCGGGAAATTATGGCCATTAGCTATTGTAGGGATTAAAGTTGGTAAGGTTAGAACTGTTCGTTGGCCACGCATGTATGTGTGGCAAAGTTTTTGTCACTACGAACACGGGTGGTCACCCATCTGTGAACTAATGGATTGGCAACGGCCGTTACTCACTCTCAGCTGATAACGGCGTGACTGATTGCAGCCACCACGCCGCCACGCCAAGCCATTAATATAATATTATGTTTTACCGTAGTGCTATTTTAGGTTATAGTTTTTGTTATATTTTTT
Source organism: Acyrthosiphon pisum (assembly GCF_005508785.2). NCBI lineage: Eukaryota > Metazoa > Arthropoda > Insecta > Hemiptera > Aphididae > Acyrthosiphon > Acyrthosiphon pisum. Next base: position 7,082,436 of record NC_042495.1, on the reverse strand, counting down.
TTCTTCAAGTGGTGTAGCCGGTGTAGGTACGGCTATACCCTCATTGTAGATAGTTATATTCAAAAATTTAAATGTATCTTTCGTCAGTTCAATATGATTTTCTAACATAATTTAGAATCGAACACGGGGTGGAATTTACTTTAAGTAAAAAAAAAAATAGTTAATAATACTTGTTATAGAATATCTTAGACAATTTTTTGTAGACAAATAATATAACTGTATACAATACAGCATAGTGTTTATTGTTAGTTACCATGGGTTACGGTTGGAACATGTGTTTTTATGTAGAGTATGGTTTCGTCGCCAAGAAGTAAGAATCCATCCGGAGCCTGGAGCGACGCCAGACAATACTTGACCACAGCACACACTAGTGACTTGGTGTGAGCCTATTACTTTATCGTCCCCAGTGGCGCCGAAGTTACGGCCCGACCTCTTTTTAAAAAAAATTCCATATTTTATTTACTTCATAACTTTAATACGAGCATGAGTATATTTAAACCATGACTATGAATAAATGTATATTAGGGTACCTCTATATTAAATAATTAAGATATTGAGGCCGGGAAGTTTTAAAATTGCCCGACCTCATTAATTTAAAAACTTCGGCGCCACTGATCGTCCCTGTGCTAATCCTGAAGATGTTTGGTAACCAATAAAAGTCGACGGAAAAATAATGTGATAACATGTTGAAATAAAAAGTGCTTGGGGTCTAATTAAATGAGAAAAATACCCATTGTAAATATTTATTTATTTGAACTTTTGAAAAAAAAAGTCCATGATCATGACAAACAAGTCATCATTATACAATATACTAGAGTTTTTATAACGTATAAAATGTAATTATTTTCGTATAAAAAGTGAAAACCAAACACGACGCGTATCTTTTTACCTTTATTACCTGCAAATATCACAGCACGTATATAGATTGTGCCTTAATCAAACAAACACGAATTCACAATTTATTTGCCCAAATAAGGACAGGGTTTTTACAATCAGCTCATAGATTTTAATGTAAAATGTATAATTTTTTTATCTAAATAACTTATTTTCAATGTAGATGCGTATTAAAATAATAAGTTGGTATGGTAATAACTAATAATTTAATAGTTCAAAGAATAAAATGAAAAATGTACATATTATAATCTTATTACGAAAAAACTACTTAATGATAAATTAATAATGAATTTACATTTTATAACAATATGACAGGCAAGTTGGTAAATTAGTGAAAATAATAGTTGTGGATGATTAGTATAGGTATACACATGGTATCACCATGTAGTTATTGATATATATTATTAAATAAATAATAATATGAACATATTAAGTTATGAATAATTATTATTAGGTTATAGTGTCTTTTTCTTTTGATAATTTTTAATTGTGTGTATTGTTATTTTCCTATTTCTTATTAGTTTTTTTTTTCCATTACTTATAATCAGTGGTACTATTGTACACCAGGTGGTACGTATAAGTGGTTACAATGAAAAAATGTAAATGTATTATTTGACTACAAAACTTTTGATTTGAATTTTACATCATTCAAACACAAATTAATACTTAAATATAACATTATATTTTATTTCCATTTATTTTTAATTTGCAGATCAATCGCAAATATACGCACATTAATATTTTGCTAGGTATATTATACATCTTAAAATCCGTTTCTATTCAAATTCGTATTTGATGTGTTAAGCGTAAACCATATTTCCAAATTGCTATATGTAATAATTGAGCATTTTTGAAGCATCAGGTGAGGAATTTATATAATCGATTATATAATTATTATTATAATAAATAATAATTATATTATATTACTATATAGTGTATACATTTAAATATATTTAATATAATTCGTCCGTTATAGTTTAAACTTTTTAGACACAAGTTGATATTTCTCTGTGAATAAATAGTGCTACTTAATCCAAATCGCACTCTAATATTTAATGGAAGTATCTGAAGAGGGTATATAATATATATAGTTCAAGCATGGTAAACGCACAGACCTCGTCTCTCTTTTTCGCAGCTAACGGCCACCAGTATCATTGGGAAATTAAGTGTAAATATTTTTTTACCTAATACACTTATTCAAATTTTGATTTTCGGAAATTTTAAACAAGCTTAATTATCATAATTTCAAATCTTTGAGATATTTTGCACTACATAATTAGTGTCCTATAACTTTTGTTTTTAAAACGAAAATCACATTTTTTTTTACTGTAAATTATTTAGTAATTAGGTACCTATCTACTTGCATATTTTTTTTAAAAATTTTATTGTACCTAATTCAAAATGCAAACAAGTAGTTTCACGATTATTAAAATTGTTATACTAAGGATAATAATCCTTACAAATGATATGACGATAAGACAAAATAGATGTAATATTGAATCTAGTATTTACTATTTACCATAGGTGCTTGAACCATTTTTACGAATTATTAAATTTAATAGATTAGCATTAATAATTACTACAATTTCCCAAACTATAGCCTCCATTCTTCTGAACTAATTATCATGGACCTATTATCATTAGACCTTAGTATATACAAAGTTAAATAACTCAAAACCTACTCGATTAAATTTCGTTTTTGGTACGTAAAATTGTTCAGAAATATGATCAGCTAAACAATAATATTTTATAGTTTATAAGATCTCAATAGCTTAAAAATTTGAGTAATTATTTTGAAAAATTCCAAAAATCAGATTTAACTGCTTTATTGGAGAAAAAATAAAGGTGAGCGAGCTAGGTGTATCACTTTGTATACCTAGTCTAATATTTTCGTATACACGCAAGTTGAACACTATATTATATAACAACTACATCTTATACAATATGTATAAGGCTCCGGTAACCGGTATCAATTTACTTACCTCCGACCGATCTGAATAATATTTATAATATATTATTACATGCTGCGCGTACGACGACCGAGCATCCGGTATGGGGTGGGTAGGTTAGTCGAAAACTTACTTAAAAGCGTATATACATCACATATTATAATATAATATTAGGTACCTATATACAAAAGAAAACCCACACACACGCGTTTTAATATACTCGCGCGATAATATGTTCTCGGGATGGTTTTTACGCTGTTTCCGGCGTGTGGTATTTCGAGGGCGCATAATATTGTGCATATAAAACGAAAGTTTTCTACGGTGTCCCTAATAATATGTATATAAATCGCAAACTAGCAGCGGCCGAGCGGGCGAGAGTCATAATATAATATGCGCATAGAGACGATGGCGCAATATACAATATACTTTAATAATATATTATGACGTATACGATGCTCATCAAGTGTTTGGAAAGAATAAGTTCATAATATGCGTTCGCGTTCATGTAGTATTTGAAAGTTACTCTCGTCGTTGTGAACTTGAGAACGGAATTCAAAGTCTTAGCGTATTTCAACCGTTTTCGCGTTTAATATACATATATTATTACAAATAAAACATTATTTTACAACGTTGTCGTAATTCCTAGGCTTTTTCGCAGGTACTTATACCTAATCTTCTATAACTTAACCTCGCAGTCCCGCTGTTGTCGGGAAACTCGCAAGACCGTATCGGTGTGACGGCGGTTGCACACGAACAAGCGACAACTGTAACTGCACGCGGCCCAAGTGATTTTTGTACGTTAGCATTGTGTTTTTAATCCAATAAAAGTGCCTCCGACCGAAACCAGCCTTTTTCACAAACTGTTGAACGCAAATAATAATTGTACCAAATTTAACGTTCTGTTAAAAACCATCATATTGGAATAGTGCCCAAATAGTGGCAAACGTGTGTACATGCAGGGTACACTACATAAATCCGTTACTATACGTCCTATATTACTTAGTACCCTATACATAAATTAGAATTATGTCTGCAGATGATTGATGATCCAATAGTCTAGTTTCGTGTCCCGCAAACAGAATTTAAAAATATGCATAAGTTACTGAGTAATATGGGTAATTTAATTATACAGTTTCCCTTTTTTCACGGACTCACGGAAATTATATATATATATTATAATACACCTACCTATGTAATATTAGGCGGTACTCTTCGACAGTTATTCTCATTTGGTCAGATAATTAAAAAAGAGGCGAGGCCTGTTAGTAATATTTGAATCTTAGTATTTCTTCATAATAATAATATCTTCTTTTATATGATAATATGTACTTATTGTACCTACTATTTGAAATAAAACACAATAATAAGAGGAACGGAGTGGCCGAGTGGACAACGGCGTCAGTTTCGACGCGCACCGTCGCCGATTCGAATCTCGACCACAGGTGGCTCCTCTCCCTGGTCTAGAGAGTGAGGCCGCCATCCCCCAACCGGGCATGGAAAAAACTCACGGGTGCCCAATTTGAAATTCCGCCAAACCTAAAAACACAGGTTCCTTAACCGTTCCGACCGTTCCTCCTCCCTACAAACAACAATAAACAGCTGATGACCATAGTAACCGGGCTTAAGCTCAATAAACATAATAAACTTTACTTTTTAAGATCTAAGAAATGCATTTTTTTTCAAGTTTTAATTGCAAGTTTGGTTTTTGATGACGGTTGAAGCGTTGGAAAGCGACCATTTGTCCTTTCAGCGTCAGTGCAACGAGGTAAAGCGGAAGTCACAAAAAGTGCTGGACTCGCATATCATGCCTATCCCTTGCACAACCAGACACTCAAATCTATATACCACGGTACTTACAAGACATAAACTTTTGGTTACATTTTATGTTCATATGATAACATCCTCGCATGACGCGTAAACAACGTAACAATTTTAACTTTTAGTTCATATTATTAACACATCCTATAAGTACAAGCTTTTAGTGTGAAATTTTTTTTTTTAAGTATTCGCTTTAAAAGTTACATTGATATCACATTTATTTCGAGTATTCTTATAAAGCCTAAGCGTATACCTAAATTCAGAATTTTTTTGTCGTATTACTTATAGTTTTAAGATAAAGAAAAGTTGAAATCGCCGAAAGTTAAACCATCGTTTTACTCTCGCACCTGTCGGCAAAAATCTTCGGTAGTAATAAAGTGGGTCATAATATTGCGTCGGAAATGGATTGTGGTGGTTATTTTTCAATACATTTTTCACAATTCGTCTTTAGGGCATTTACGGCCGGGCCCTAAATGTTATTATGCATAACGCGCGGGTATAGTCCCCGACTATAATTCGGGTTAGAATGCGCGCGCGCGCGTTCTGGTCGAGCGAGGGATATTATAATTAACGGCTTCCGGGCGGCGCGGCGGCTGGTGAATACGAGATGAGACTTTCGAATTAAAACAAAAGGGCATCGCGCTTAATATTGTTATTACGTGTACATATATATATATGATAATAATAATAATAACAATACTACGCGTATAATACACCGTCGGCGGGCTCGCGCGCGTACGTGTACGCGCCGCGCCGCCAATTGGTCTCGCGGGGAAAGTCGCGGGAGTTATGAATTCCTTCGCCCGCGCCCGCCTCGCCGCAAGTAAGATAATGAATTCCGCTCGTCATAACTCCCCGCGTCCGTGTATAGTTCTAACATTATATTCCCCGGCGGCTCGGAGCTGTAGGTTACTTACAACCCGCGGCGGCGGAAGAATCTTCTCGCGTAGAATATTATACAATATGTGCGGCGCGGCGCGCGTGTGGCGGCCCACCGTAATGAATAATACATGACTGTGGAATCTACACGCGGGTCCGTGTACGTACAACCCGTCTCCGCCTGCTCACGGGTCCCGTCTTATTACGGCGGCCAAAAGTTCATTTGCGCGCCGCTCGGCGGTTTTCGATATGCGAGAACTATATTATTATTATTATTATTATTATATATACATGCGCTGCGCAGCGTCCGCCTCCGTCTGCCCCTCCCCGTCACCGTTTTTCGCTCGTCGTCGTCACAACATTATAACATTTTGCCGAGAGATTTCCAACCAACCGTCTACCATGGGCTGACGAGAAACGAAACTCGAAACCGCGTGCGCCGCCGTCAGAAATATTATATATCACGACAATAATAATATACAATATAGGGATACTTGTCTATTGTTATAGTCATATTATTATGTAGTTGTGTGTACCGAGAAGATCATAAAATATATTAATAGAATATCGTTTAATATTGCACATCGTATATTATAACATTATAATATACATATATTATTATATTACGTGAATCACAAGGTTTATATACATCGTATTATAATATATGACTATATTATATATTATAGGTAGTAGGTTTAATAATAATAATAATAATAATATTATGATCTATTGATCTAGGAATAGTCTTAGTCGTATACAATAATTATTACATTATAATATTACGAGTTATTTTAGTTATTTTAAATCTAAATAGTTTCGCCTGATATCATAATAATATATTAAAACACATCGTAATAAAAATAATAGTTTAGGAAGGCATACATGTATAGGCTAGGCAGATCCACGGACGGCCGTCGTGTCATGTCGTTTCTACCCACTCAATAAGGTCTCCAGACGGCCCCGTGGTCGGTCGCGGCCACGGCCTGTTGGGTGGGCCTCTGGGAGGCGCCGCTGACCTGCAAATGATCGTCGTCGACGCCGACGCCACCGCCACCGCCTTCGTCGTCACCGGGTTGGTGGTAGTGATGGTGGTGGTGATGGTGTCTGGTCATGTTGCCGGCCGCGGACGCGTGGTACAGCTGAGAGTAGAGTTGCAACGACGCCGGTAACTGCATGCCCGTCGTCGGATGACCGCCACCGTGGTAACCTCCACCGCCACCGCCCAGCTGATCGTAACCGTGCGCGTGGCCGATGGCCATCATGTCGTCGGTGGACCCACCAGCCCCGGTAGGCGAGTCGGGCGTCGATGAGTCGGTCGACCTGGGACCCGACGAAATTGTCGGGTGCAGATCCGGCGCCGGCGGAGGCATCGACTGGTCGTTAACAGACGACTGCTGCTGGTGGTAACCCCTGACCGTCGGGAACCCGGTCCGGTCGTGTTGCTGGTGACAGTTGGAAGTCGCCGATGACAGCAGTAGCTGATGCTCTAGGTCACCCGGTCCGTTGACGGTCGGCACGGTCGTGTCCGCAAACGGTGGCATCACTTTGTACAGGAAACAAAAACAATAATACGCGACGCGCTCTTAGTTTGATTATTATTATTACTATATTAATATTATTTAAAAACTAAGCGATAAGTCATCAAGTTGTACAGTTATCATAATCTGTGACCCAGGTGGCAATTAAAACAAAATTTATAAAACTATATATTTTTTATTAAACTAATTAATTCAATATTTCGCCCCATATTAATTTTAAACTTATTAAGAGATGTATTTTTTTTTTTTTGATACCTATCTATATTATCTATAGTAACTTAATAATCTTGAAGTTGACTTAACTAACTCAAATTAATATTTCATTCAGTCCACCATTACCACCATATTGATCTTTAGTAGATTCAATATTGTATACGAATAGGGGTTACAAAACATTAACCAGGTACCAACTTATTATTGTACATGACGCAAGTAAACCAAAACGAAATCACCACACGTTTGTCTGAAACGTTGATAGCTATAAAAATGTTTTGGAAGAAATTAAATCTTTAAAGGACGTTAGATAATTCCGGGGATTTAAACAACGTTTTCACATTACCGCCTTACCCATAACCCTCGTCCCCTACTTCAGCATGCACTCACGATATGTGGTGAATTTCGATGTGAATTCACTTTTGAGTTATAAATTAATATTAGGACCGATAAAAAATTGCACAATCCAAATTAGGAGAACCGGGCCAGTAACGTACGTACGTGCAGGTATTTGGAACCGGTTCATATATGTTAGAATGATATTAGAAACTTACCGGCGGCCGTAGTCTGAGCGTTGACCGTGCACGTCGTGAACAAGTCGTGTTGGTGTCCGGCCGACAGGGAGGTGTGAAGCTCGGATGCGGCGACGGAGCCGGTGAATCCGGTGGCGAGCGCGGGCGGCGTGAAGTTCGTGCATCCGCCCCCGCCCGGCCACGTCGAGTACGCGGTTGAATGAGAGTATCCCCACGAGTGATGGGGTGCGAACTGACCCATGTCTGTCAACAACCGCAATATCGATATTAAATTTATTGTATTGTGGTCATAATATTAATATTGATTAAAGTATTAAATATAAATACTATAATATACGCACGCTTCATATTTTCATAATTAATAATTATCATTACCTACTGTATAGTATTATATTATATGTACATACTGATACTAAGTAGTAAGTATACTTAGGTATATGGATCGTTATTGTTCAACTATCGATCATTATTGCAATAAGTGTTGTACCACGCCTCTGCCACACACGCACACAAATCCTCACCCTCCCCCTCACCACACCACGACCACACAATCGCCGTCCCCATTCTCCGCCGCAATCGTATGCAGTTGAGTCGCGCGGTCGAGATGATGAATTGACTGAGAAACGAGATTATTTCTGCAGTACAATAATATAATATCAATGTGTATGGTTGTCCGAGACGGTGCTAAAATCGTTTAGGTCGTAACACCGTGATACACCGAGCTACAGGATGTCCAAATCCGTTCGTGATCATTAACCGCGACTCGAGACCGAATGGATTGTGTTCGTGAATTGATGATATCGAGTACGTATTATAAACGAAAGATATAATAATGATATACATTATAGAATATACCCGACCGCACGTTGGCCGCCACCCGGACGAAATAATGATAAATATACTACAACATACGCCCTGTGGTGGCGAATCGCCTCGGTATAGCTATGAGCAAATTCCACGATATAATAATAATTATTATGGCTATCATCATTTACCGTCCGTTCCGCGTTAGTTAAACGACCGAAATGTAGTAAGTAATATGTTTTTCTCTTTTCATGACACTGTTACAATATTATAAATGTATTACACGCAATGTTATATCGTTTGTCCATCGGTATGTCATTGTTGTTATTTATGCGGTGTAGGAATAAATTGCAACTATGACACCCTTTTACCGATGTACCATAATATACAATACTAGCTGAATAACCCATCTTCGACCGTGGGCGGTTTTTTTTTTTTGCAAAAAATCCTATAAGGTTTATAAAGGTGTATCTCGGTTTGAGTGTACCTCAGCCCACGGATATAAATAATCGGTATCAGCATACCTACCTTTGTGAAACAATTTGACCTAGAAGAGCCGATTAAATTTGGTATATTTAAACTATTTTCAAAAACTTTTCTGATGTCTCTAAACACCATGTCTGACACCATTTCTACTTTTACTATTATAATCTGCAGCCAACTGTAAACAATTTATAAATAAAAAAAAATTCTTCCGCGAATCTCAAAATCTGCTTGTTTGAGGACCTCTTTAAAATGCGAGTTTTCGGAATATCATTTCTTAGTGGGTCATAAAACTAAACTACTGACCAACTTTCATACTCATAGCTTCGGTGGTTCCAGCTAGGCGATGATGAATCAGTCAGTCAGTCAGGACCATAGATAATAAATTAGATTAAATAAATAATACATAGATAAATTATCTATGTTCAGGACGAGTTATTTTATGTATATAGAGAATCTATATTATAAATAAAGCCAATAGACCTCATATTTCGGATTTCCTAAGTTTTATTCTTTACTCCTCGTGAGTCACAACTAGTATTGATACAACATGGTATCTAGTTAGATATACATGGTTTATCAAACGCATTTCGACATCGCGCGTGGTAATGAACTAGTGGTACGATTTACGACAAACATATGCGTTTGAATATAATACAAAAAAAAACACGTTCCAAATAACCGAGTTATATAGAGGGAGGGACTTCGAACACATGACTTCGGAGAAAACATATTTTTTCGTCTTGAAGGTATTACGTTTTTATCGTTTTCACATAACCAATATTACACAACTGTATTGATTAATACAAACGCAACTGAAAAAATATGTTGGTGAAATTAATTTTTTTTATCTAAATCTTTATTACTGCAACTCGCTGCAGTACATGACGTATAATGAAAATCATAAAAACAAAATAGGGAAATTAAATGTAATTATAACGCATTGTTGAAAACAATAGCAATAATATGTTACGCGTCTTGATATTAAAATTATTAGTTTCCTATCTTTAAACCTCATAAAAACTGTGTTATAACTTATAGCGCTGCAATACATTTTATGATATACGCGTTTTATTATTAGTACGCTTTCATTAGGTACACCGGGGGGTTTATGTCATCGAAACAGATATTATTTAAACCTAATGCGATGATACTTAAACAAGATCGGGAAGATACATCCACGCGTAATATGATATTACTTTATTTTGTAGTCGTTTGTTATCGTTTCAAAGGAACATTATATACCCATGGGAATCGACCCTCATGCACAGATACACACCAGTACACCACCCCTGTTGTACCTGCAGTTGTTAGTTAGATAGTTTTAAATAAACTCCCCCAAAAATAAAAAAAAACACGGATTACCGTTATTATGGCATAATTTGTGTCATACTGATTATACGAGTAGTATTACGTGTATACGAACTCACTTTGACAATTTGCCATGGCTGGCATGCGGAAAGCAAGTGGATCGGCAGTCCTGTGCAGTGGATCTAATGGATTAGCGAAGTGCGTCGATAAGAACGGTCTTTGGCCAAAAGCAAAGGCGTGAAACTGTTGCTGTTGCCCTAAAAGTAAAAAAAAAAAATATTTTAAATTAAAATTATTTTTATTACATCATACAAGATATTGGAATTTTATGGTTATTGCTTTACATAACAGACATCGGATTCTTAAGAGCGTAATTTAATAATATTTTAAGTTATTACTTATTATTATATAATATCATGATTTCGAGCATATGATTTGGCTTGACTTCAGTTTATTCATGCGTTAAAAACACCATCAAAGGCAACCAGTAATAATTTATAATTATAGTTTTACTTTTCTTTATATTATTATTAATTAAATTATCAAACAGCTTAAAGTCATCGTTTACGCGCGCAAACAAAAGATATGGATAATAATATGCTTATAATTGGCGAGTACAGCATCTATTGTAGCTATTGTTAATATTATTTTCTTTTATATATAAGTGTAGCAGATTTATAAAGATGTACTCTATCAATGTCTCGTATAAACATATATTTGTACTAAAGTTTATGTTTTTTGTAAATTAAATTACACCGTGCTTTGTGTATATAGAGTTATTATACTTCGTTATAAAAAACACATTAAAATATAAGCGTATTATGTCCAAATTTCCTAAAAATCATGTTTGAAATTAAAATTAAAATCGTAATCATCTTATGTTATCATCCAAATATTATAGTATGTTATTATCATATGGCATGAGTTATTTATTCTTTTAAAATATTCCGCTGTGCGTTGTACACGTAATAAACATTTTTGCCGTTAAGAAAATATTGAAAATATACAATGGCCAAAGAAGACGCGTCACAAAGATAAAATAAATATACGTGACCGGCAGTCACCTAGAAGGGATTTTATCAGAGAACGAGTCAGTGACCGCATGGTTTAGGATTACGCCACAACATTTATATAATCTGGTCCTAATATAGGTAGGAATCTATATTCATTTTCTCCTTAATGGACTTACTCACTTACCTACTTAACATTTTAAACCACAAAATATTATATTACTAATTGAATATTAAATATTAGGTTATCATGTATACTAAACAGTAAACATTTTATAGGTTTATGTTTTTGGGCGTATTATCTGATTATTTTTTGGAGAAAACAATTTGCTTCAATTAATCTTTAAAATTAAGGGTGCTTTCTGGTATCAAATTTGATCTAGTTGGTACTTTCGGTGGTCAAAAGTAAGCAAAATAAATCTTATTATGTTTGTACAGGAAAATAATAAAAACACACATTACGATATTATCAAAAACACGAAGACAAAATTAAAATTTGAAAATAATAATAATACTTTTAAAATTATATCTGATGTCTATTTAATACAAATAATGGTTACTGATTATATTTTTTTCATCACAGTATCTTAAAATATGATAATTTTTGCGTAAACATTAACTTTTTGTTAATTACTACAATTTATTTGAAATATAATTCCTTTTGTCCTATATTAATAAAAAAAATGCATCCATTACCTCAAATGTCTTGGAAGTATAATATACATCCAAGATATTTAACAGTGGTTACAATCCAAAATGAATTAGGTATTGGAATTGCGTTACACATCAAATTATAATGTAAACATAGCGGGAAATCGATGGGTGTCTCAAAATAAAGGAAAGAATGGTTATTTTTGTATAAATCATTTATAACAAAAATAGCAGTGAGACCAAAACTAATTATTTCCAATGAATTAATCTTTGTGAATTAAAGGATTTAAACATTAACCAAAACGTGCTAATTTCCGTGTTAAACCATGGTTTTATTGATAACTATTGCCAATGTTTTTTCCAAGAGGTACTATTTCCATGATAGCAAAACGCACTATTTAATGTACTGCCAACAAGTTTTAATTAAGCCAAAACGTACTATTTCCAAATTGTGTATTTGAAAATGCTTATTATTTTATTTAAGTAAACATTATTTATTGAATTATATTTTAGAGTGATAGGAAAATTACCTATATACAATTAAAAATAGATAATTTAATAATTATTAATAACAAACAATTTTTCTAACTTAAATATTAATGATAGAACATTTTAAGTAAACATGGATTACACTAGGATACAGTAGCTAGTAATTCTAGTATCTTAAAATATTTTACTGAATTTATTTATTATTGATTATTTAATTGTAGACATTCAAAACACAAAATCGCTCATACTGCAAAAAATGAAAAACACCAATAGTTATAATTAGGGCTGAGGACTTCTAGTTTTTTCATATTTTTTTAGAAAGATCGTATAAAAATTCTAGTGAATAACAAATGTGTTTCATAACACCACGATATCAAATTAAAAATTTTATTTTGCATATTTTTGCATATTTTTACATTATTGCATATAAATGCATATTTGAGTATATTAGAAAATTTAAGAACATATTTGGCAATTTTCGAAATAAGTTCTTAAATTAGCTTAGACAAAAAAGAACAAAGTGATAAATTTTCCATTTCAAAATAATATTTTTACTATCGGTTAGGTAATTTACTATCTGGCCGATAAAATATACCGATAAAATCTATAAAACCGAAACGCGTATAGGTATAGTGAACTTCAGTTGTCCGTAATATTTCGTCGCGTACTCGTATTATTGTGCAACTGCGTGAAATACCTATTTTCGTAGTGTAATA
>NC_042495.1:7045821-7068553 GCF_005508785.2 Acyrthosiphon pisum | reverse complement strand
GTAAATGACATTTATGAAGACACTTTAGTGAAAATTAGAAGTTTTATACTTGGTAAAAAAATCTGGGTATCGATCGATGAGACGACAGATTCCGCAGGTCGTTACATCGCAAATGTCATTGTAGGAACGCTCGAACTTAATGGCCCGGGTCACGTGTTTTTATTAAACTGTGCAGAACTAGAGAAATCAAATCACATTACAATCTCTAAATTGTGTAGGTTAAAACTTCAGTAGATGTAGAACGATCTTTCTCAACATACAAAACATTGTTAGCAGATAACCGACATTCATTTCAAGTTGAAAATATAAGGAAATACCTTGTCGCTCAATGTAATAGTAAAGGTAGGTAGTACAACATTCAGTTAACTTAGTACATATTCGAGATAAAAATTAATTTTACAAAATACCTTTTTATATTTACAGATGAAGGAGGTGAAAATGAACACAGAAAACAAAAAGATAAAGAAGACGACGAAGAAATGTAATTTTTACTAATTTTTTAAAAATAAATATTATAATAACTAATAACTAATAAGATAAAATAATAAAATAAAATAATTATTTAGAGCATAGTTTAAGTGCATATTTCTTGATTTTTAAGTGCATAAGTGCATGCATATTATTAGATTTTTAAGTACTAGAAGTCCTCAGCCCTAGCTATAATATAAGTTTTGGATTGTCGACACTGATAGGTATTATATAATAGTATATTGTACTACTTGATTATTTTGGATTTATGATTTTCCTGTTTTAGTATTACCAAAATAATGACAAATTATTCGCATCAACGTTTGATTATATTCTCACTTGTAATGGCTTGCGAGTGGTGTGAAAATTTAAGTTGTATTTTATATGGGAAAATCGCGCAAATAATTAATAATTAAATTATGTTGTATTTTACCGAGTAACAATAACTCATCATCATTCATCCATAGAGAATTAATATTTAAAGTTAGAACAACTGTAAATTATTTTTTTCAAATTTTAATTTTTGTCATGATTCTATGAAAAAACTTGTACCGTGCGTCGTGTAATGGCAATGTGCCGAAGTATAGAGCAAAAACGGCGGCATGGCGTTGGACAAAATAATAATAATAATATGTTCTTATCCTCAAGTTTTCTGATTAGATTTTCCGGGATAATGCCTTTGGAAAAAGTTGAAACTGTGTTACATATATATTTATATATATATATATATGGGTCTAGGCGTTCTCTACATCACTCACGAGCGTCTAAAGTGGAAACGGCAATTAATGGGGACCTGTACAACAGCTGCAGCGGCCGGGCACGTGTGTGGTTATCCCACACGCTGTCCTGCCAGCCGCCTCGCGCGACACGCTCCCCGCCGCCGTCCATCCCCACCACGGGATAATAAATGATGGTGAATCGTCAAGGCGATCAGTTTCCAAAGTCATTAAACGCGGCGCGAACGTCTAAAGTTCACAGGCTCGTGATTTGTCCGGATCGCTTGGGTTTATATGTACGTACCTATATACATCACTCTATATACGCGGCCTTATATACACATATAGTACCTATACATATATAATATTATATACTATTCTCTCAAATCTCTCGCGGCTGCGGGCCGGACGAGACGCCGGCTTTTATGGTTCACTATATATAATATGCGAGCGCAAAGTGTTTATATACCGTCCGAACGCCGACAGAGAGGACGCCGCCGCCGACACACATAATACATAAATATAATATATATCATAATATAATAATAATAATAATAATAATAATAATAATAATATGGTCTACATTATACAATGTATATCTACACATTCGTAAACCGGATTTCATTTTATTTCAGCGTTTCTTTTTTAAACACCGGCGTGTCGTTTAAAGAGACCGTGCGCGTATAAACAAACCACGTCGAAAATGCCTTTCATCATGCGCGCAGTGTATTGTTGGCGGCGGGACGCGGGCCAAAGGGACCGGCCGTCGTAAAGACGTCGGCGGCGGTTGACGGCGGCGGGTGACGGCGGCTGCACCCCTCGTAAAAAACACAAGTTCGACCTCAAAAACGCCCGTAACGCATTCCGGTCGCATCGTTTGCTTGGAAACGGGCACAAAGACACCCGCGAAAGCGTATTATTATTATTAATATGTTCTTTTATTTGTTGTTTTCGTAATCGTTATTAACGTGACGCATTGCGAATGGACGTGAATATTACACGATATGTATTATATGTACTTATTTATGAGATATTATGTCATATCGCTAAAATATGAAAGGGCGCGTAAACAATATTAAATTATTATATGACATTGTATTGACCGAATCTCAAATTATTACGTACAGAACGACGTCATCAACAGGTTGCCTATTATTTAAATAATAAATTGGAGTACGAAAATAAAACAAACTATATTATAATGACTTATACAAAATTACATACGTTTTTAATACAAATAAATTCATTTTCCGGTTATCGAATCGATCGACCGACTCAAATATGTTAAATATCATGTGTATGATATTTTATTTAAACATTAAAAGGGCTAGGATTTATATATATTTGCATAAATGCAATAAAAATTGTGAAATATGCATTTTATTTTACCAAAATATGCAAAAACAATTTTTCTCTATTTCTACATAATATTTTTTACATAAAAATTAGAATCTTATTGAAACAGAAGCTACTAGTTAATAATTTTATATCATCTATTATAATTATTATTTATATAGAACCAGCTGATCCCGTGCACTTCGTTGCTCGTTAAATGTTATAAATATAAAAATTCTGATTCACAGCAGTATATTATCAGGTAGGCAATCTATACCTACGGTAGATCGTGGACCCCGTACTGTTTGTACGTAGGTGTGTGATTTAACTCTTATGTATCTAAGTTATACAAAGTTTGTTATATACCACCTATGGTAGATTAATATAATCAATTAATACAAAGTCCTAACCCAACCTAACCGTACTAATATCAGATGAATAAAAAAAACAAATTTAACCATTTTTAAATTAGCCTGTCTTATTCCTAGAGGTCTAATCTACACACAAACATTCATTTGTATACATATAGACATATTGACAAAAAATAACAATACAAATCAACAAAGATGCCCGATTAACCAATAGCAACCATTATATAATACACTGTTGCGCCACTGTTGTATTTTTACATCCAGATTTCCTACTTTATCGGTGGATTTCTCTAAAATTTTCTTTTGTAAAAACCTTCTCCAGGCAATTACGAAAATCTTAAAAAAAAAATTGAGCCAAATCGGACCAACCGTTCTCGATTGATGAGTTAACTACATCTCTCACGCTCTATTTATATATATATATACCTAGATTATTATTTATTAAGTACAAGTAGATATCATAAGATTGAATATATTGTAATAATATTACAATATATCGGAACGAAGAATGGATTTATATTGACTGAAACTTGTCGTACTAATGGAAAACAAAAATAATGGATGGATAAACCTATCGGTTGTCTGACCAAGGTAAGATTAGAAAGTAAATTTACGACAATTCGACAAATAACTCAATAATTATAGACGTTCATTAATTAAATACCATTTAAAATGCATAAGTTTTTCAAAAATAAAAAATATGCAATCAAATGAATTATATTAAATATAATATGCAACAATATGAGAATTAATTAAAGTCGTGGACATATCTGACAGCCATAGAAATCCTAGCCCTAAAAATTACTTTATGATTTCTCATTGCTATAATAATAGAGTTTATCAACGCTGGGTAGTTATGGATAAAAAACAAAATTAAGTTAGTTTAATACTTATTTTTTGAATTAACATTTATCTTGATAAGCTTTTTTTTAACGTACTTACATATTGTGGTAACTTCAAGTTAATTTAATACAGAACCAGTGATGATTAAATATTAATAATACCGAATCGTTTATTTACACTTTAATTTGTTTAGTAAATATTATATTTCATGACAAAAATGTCTGTCTTTATGCAGAAAAAATCAAAAAACGTACAATCATTAAATTTATTACCAAATATACAAGACAGAGAGAGAGAGAGATATTTTTTATTTTATTTTATTTTTTTCAAATTAAACTTTACAACTTTTTTGGAAAATATTGAAAATATAATATTGTTGTTCATATATTTTATTTTATAAAATAAATGTTGGTTATTCTGCTATGAAACTCTATAATATTATAGTACCTATGTTATACTATATACACCAGATATACACAACATAACATTAGATCTAATCGCCGATCTCACCATCAATTTTGTTAAGTCGGGTCCACATGGAGATGATAGTAAAACGCGATAGCTGTAACCAGTTAATATTATGATAATATACTAATAAATATAACTATATAAACTTAAAGGTACCTTGTATCTAACTATAATAGTAAACCCTATGAGTTATATTTAGTTATAACGTATTACTTTCAAATCGGGGGCTTGAGTGTTACCTGAAATAATTTTTTTCATACGCAAGTGAGTATTGACCCAACTTATTATATAATATGCTTTAAAACATTCTTTGCACATAGGTTGGGTTTTTTCATCTGCACTACCTCTCTATCCAAAAGTTTTATACAATTATTTTATGAGGTATTATCAGTGAATATGTTTATCATAAGCTCGTATAGAATTATTGTAAATAAAATATAGTCCATAAACAATTATTTCTCAACAAATTTAAAAATATAAAATACTCCAAGTACAGAAGTATAATATAACAAATACATAAGTACAATTAATTATTAACACAGATTTTGATCTTTATGTGGTTTAAAAATGACTGGTTGGTTAAACTGTATAGATTTTTTCTCTTTAACCATTGTAGGGAGGATTTTGCAGATTTTCGCTTTCCCTCGTATTCATTGTAACCACTCCTACGCTATATGTGAAAATGAGAAAATATTGAAACTCATTTCTTAAAAACCAATTTAAAAATATCAAATTTTATTAAAGTTAAGTAAAATTTTTTCTGGGTTAAGTTAAGCTTAATGAAGTTAAAAAAAATGTATTATTATGTAACTTTTAACTTGGTTCAACAAGTTAAGAAAATCTTTAACTCACTCATCCTTGTAGGTTATATCATATTATTCATATGAATTTATTTTATCCCTGTAGTATTCTATAAAATATTATACATACATTATATTATTAACTGTAGGGGAGACTAGGTACAATTGTAACACGGGCAATAAGTTGTTCAATAATCAATATAAAAATCTCAAACAAATTTAGCAGTTAGCCATCTGTATAAAAATCGATGTTTCCTTATAAAAATTATGATAACTAGCTAACTTTTTGAAAAAAAAAATTAAATGGGTTTTTGATAACAGATTGTAAATAAAAATCATATACTTACTTTTTTATTTGAGTATATAATTTTAATTATATGTTTGGCTATAGTTATTTTGATATACACCGAAAGTAGTGTAGTTTTTTTTGGTTCTAGTCTTAACACTCTAACTAGTCAGTATTTTTTCTAATACTTAAGTATTTACACAAATATTGAAGGGGTACAAATGTAACAGTCACCTTCAGTGATACACTGTTGTACCTATTTTATTTTAAGTTATTTAAATGAAATTATTTTATGTGATTTAAATCATATTATTCTATACGTATTTAATAATTTAAAAGTAAAAAGTTATATAACAATTTATTATTTAAGATAATCTGTTTATCAAAGTTATATTTTATTTTAATTAAAGGTTATTATGCTGTAATTGTTTTAACAATTTAAAAGTCAAAAATTATGTTACTATTTAAGGTTATCCGTTTACCTAAGTTATGTTTTATTTAATTTAAATGTAACTGTTATATTTTATATGTTTTACAATAATACAAAAAAGTAAAAATCATGTATGTTACATCTGTCTCTAGCGCTGTTACAATTGTACCCTGTATCAGGTAAATTGTAACATATTTTTTTTTCTATATTTATATCTATTCAAAATCATGTGGAAATAAAGATTTAATACACACATATTATGAAAGGCAACAACTTACTTTACTAATTGAAAGTATAAATGATTCAAACAATTTTGAATTTTGGCAGGAATAAATAATTGTATAAAAAATGTTACAATTGTACCCAGTCTACCCTAGTCATACGTCATCTATATAGTCGAATTACAAATACCCCATATTGGCTTATACCTACATAATAAAATAATAATACACGCCAAATTAAATGAAAATAATAAATTACTCTTCTAAGACCTGGGAACAAAATGCACGGTAGTACTTATATTTACTTACGTGTTTTGGAACGTGGTTCTCTAGGTCCATCCACAGTGACTTTGATGGCTTTATTGTAAGTGGTAACTTGCGGGGGCGAACAGCTCACTGTTATGGTCAGCGTAAAACTTTTGCCTGTAACGTAAACACAACTAATATTATAACAAAAATCGCGCTAAAAAATAATTTAAAACGTCTTGACAATATTGAAAAATCGTTGAATAAAAAAAGTCCAACACCCGTCATACCATTTTGTGTTCCATGTTATTTTAATAGTATTCTGGTAAATTTTAAATCAACACACAAAATTGTTGTGGATGAGAATTATTTTAACTATGTATAACATATTTTGCACACAATTATTATACTGCCGAGTGTTAAATTTTACAGTAAATACATAACAATATATAACAATATAACATTATAATTTCTAAAGTAATACCTTATACATTATATATTATTTCTACATGTATAATATATGTATAATAATATTTATAATATAATATTATATAGATTATTTTTCGTATGTATGTTTTTTTAACAATATGATATATTTTTAAGCAGGGTACAACTTTTTTTTCTAACTAATTTTTTTGCGGTTGATTTTCGTAACGCTTTGTTTATTGGCCATAGAACCGCCAATCAATAGTAAAAACAATAAATTAAATTCCTAAATCCTTAACAAAATGTAGCATACTACTAGATGTTTTTCTACCGCACTAGCTATACCCAAAAAATATATCTATAATGCCTCAATTTTCCTTTAAGAGGAAAAATATTTAGTTGCATACTACTTAAAATAATATAAATAGGTACGAACGACATTTAAAAAAAAAATAACTGCATCAAACCTATACTTAACTAGATTCCTCTATAATCCCCCTTTACTATAAATACAAATTTATAGTATAATTTATAGTTAGTATTTTATAGAATATAATAAATTTTTTATGATATTATTGAGGTAGCTACATCGCGTTATTTTCAGTAAACCAATAACTGATATTTACGGTATTTTCGAATAGTAGTATTAGGTAAACCGTGTTTCGATAAATACCGTATATAATTATTGTAAATATATCTAACCAAACCTAACCTACTGTACCTATACGTCAAATTTCGTCAATACTACCAACCCTGAAGACTGAAGTCCGCATTTCAAAAAACTATAATTTTATTTGTTTGCGGGTTACAATATAAATACAATATATTAACACAATATAAATATACATACTACAGTACTATAGAGGTATAATATGAATCGGTGCGAAAACTGTTATTTTACTACATTGCAATGACGGTTTTGTCTTCGCCGGACAAGCGTCCGGTTTCGTGCTATAAGACTGCCACATACAGTACATGCTCATCGTATACAGAGTGAGCCCACGTGTTTTCCCGTTTTCTCATAATCATAACAGCTTAACACAGTAAAACGGCAAAACTACTCACTCGGCCACCCTATATATTATATATACGATTATAATTATCAAAAAGGGATCACCACCCCGTGTGTATACGTACAGATAAAGGGTATATATACAACGAGAAAACGGCCGTGTCCCGATGAAGGGAAATCGCGGCGGATTGACCTGACGTCCACCCCATTTATAAACGCGCGCGCACACACACACATCCGTACATTAAAGTACGTTTTATACGTATTTTACGTTTGTGTGTATGTGTGTGTGTAGGTACGCTTTTAACGGACAGAGACAGATGACGGGCCGGCCACGGCGTGTGTTATATACATTATTTTCTCTATATATATTTTTCCACCGCACGAGTGCCTATATTTACAACACGCAGTGCACATAATATTATAATATGTCACTCGTACTGGAAATATAAAAATACCGCACCAGGAGAGGCGGTCATCGTCATCGTGTTAATTTGTCGGAAAAACATAACGAGGGGGAATGATAAACCGCGTCGGAAAAACGCGACGTTTATGCGATAATAACTGCAGTCGTACAATGTACATACAATTTATATTATATACAGTATACATGTGTACACACTACCCTTGGCGGCGGCGGCGATTCGTGCTCGCTCGTAATTATTATAATTGAGCGGAAAGTCGTGTCGGCGACAACCCGCGGCCGTGCAATACTACAAACGTTCGTAAATCGCGTTACCGCTATGGTTTTTTTTTTTTTAGGGTTTATTTTATTATTACGTTTTAATTGACGGCGACACTAATTGTCCGTTGGCACGGTCGTGTTTGTCACCGTCGGTGAAAAGTCATATCTTTTTTTATATTTCTAACACGGCTCGACGCACACGGCAAACATTAATTGTCAAGTCAAACATTGCGGTTTCATCTCTTTCGTTTAATAACCTATCCCTCCATTTCTGAAAACTACGTAAACCGTAATCCGGCTTCAGCTGCGTGAAAAAATTATTTTTTATATTCGTATAAAACGGTACGAACAGAAAACAGCGGTGCATGAAATATATAATACAAGAACTTTCAACAAAATAAATATTAAATATTATTTTGTATGGTGTAATTGTAATACATTGTTGAAAATACTTGTTCAGTACCATATATTAGCCATGAACCTATGACATTTTTGATATTATAGAAAAACTCGAAATTCCATAAAATAATTATATTATTGACGATTGTATACGAATGGTAATGTTCTGTTATAAATTTGAATTACAAAATTTGGCAAAGCATGTCGTCATTACAAGAAAGTAATTTTCGGGGCCATAATTCAAACGAATAGACATGTAAATAGTTTATTTATGTAATCATATTATGACCTCAGAGCGTTTGATCAATTATAAATATTGTAAAATTTGAAAGATTCAATCGTAAAAATACTTCAAAGAAATTAAGTGGAGGTCGTTGATTGTTTTGAGATTTTATTTAATATAAAGTTGTTTTCTACTAATCTACTATATTATTATGTCTCATTTTTTCTTATCCGTATGCTAAAACATTTTTTTATATAAATTATAATTTGAAGTACTAAATTTTATATTTGACTTTTGTGAATAATCTTAGTTTTTTATTATAGTTCATACATTTTTTAGGTTGATACCTAAAAAATATGTATATATTTACCATATAAATACAATTTTATAGGAACGTAAAATATGCTTTTATAGTGTTGTTTAGTGTAGAATGGAGTAGGCCATTGTATTTATAATACCTGTTCAAAGTTAAAATTGTTCAGACAGCTATAAGTAAGTACGTTTTATTTTGGAAAGGATAAGCGGACGACGGATAAAAAATGTAAACCAAAAAAAATTACACATATAGACTACCGCGGGTGTACATTCCGTATCAGCACAAACACATTCACAGGCAAGTAAAATGCTATGTCAACAAAAATCCAAGTGAAGTCCTACTATTCGAAATCTCCGTACTAACAATATTGTATACATATATGCGTGATGCGTCAGTAACAAGTTGGACTTTTTTGTGAGAGATGAATCACGCGAAGGTTTGTGTTGCCTTTACAGAGTTGTCTTATGGTGGATAGCATGTTTTGGGCAAATCGATCATGTTAGTATCATCTACGTTTTGAATGAATTCTTAAAAATATAAATCATTAATGAATAGCTGCACAATTTAGCACAGTTTAGAATGGCACTGAAGAAGCTAAGCCTCAAAAATTATGATAACGTTAAAATACAACATTTATAATAGGAAATAGGAATCCAAAGATGAATTAATAGAGATAAATTATTTATTTACCTAGATAATGTTAAGAAGACAGTTGGGAATACAATAAACAAATAAATGCATTAAAATAATAAAGAATCGGTGAAAACAATGGCATTAAACAACTATGAAATCAAAATTTAACAATACAAAAACATCTTTATGTACCTACCTAAGTATAGTAATAATATGTAAATAATTATATCCGTGACAACGACGACCATAAAAATAAATATGGAATTTTTACCGAGCCAACACTGTTTTTCAGTCCTTATTTCTAAGCTCATGAATGGTCCACGAACGGTTTCATAAAAATATTGTCCTCGCCAAATTTAGTACAAGCAGGTCATGATTTAGTTAAATTGGTCAAAACAGGATCTCCCCGTCGTATGACGGTCACTGTGAAACGTTATAACTTATAAGTGATAATTGTGCGGTGAACACACGATTCTAATAGGATTGAACTCAACTACTCGGTATAGGTATAAGCGGTATAAAAAAATTATAGAAAAAATTACGATTAACCCGTGGTAAACCACGTGTTTCAATAAAACAAATCTCTATATCAAGAAATCACGTTGGGCTACTGTGAATGTACCTTTAGTCTGTATTATATAAGGCTGAATTTAGGGGAGAGCACTGAGGGAAAGTGCACCTCCTTCCGTTCACAAAAAAATATAAACATTTTTTTCATCGATTATTAAAAATCATCGTCGTAAAAATGTTTTTTATTTAAGTGCCCCCTCTGTCCACCCTTGGTGTTGCACAGTACACATTATTATCGAGTATATAATATTGTATATACTCAATGATATTATACAGAAAAAATATATTATCATGATACTGCGCTTACCTCTTCCACTCCTGCCCACGAACCGCAAATCGTTGAACTTGGCCACCTGGTTCTTCATCAGGGCGGTACAGTTCCGCAGCTCCGCGCAAAAGTTTTCGTCGTTGCCCGCGCGTATGGTGACGGCCGTGCCGTCCGGAACTTCGCCTAGCGCCACCACCTTGAACGCTACCGGAAGTGTCTTGTTGGACCGCCAGTGCGTGGGGAGTATGGTGCACACCAGGAACGGGCTGCCGGTGCGCACCAGCTCACCGGGGTGTTCGGACAGGAAGTCGCCCAGCGACCGTTCGGCCAGTATGTCGGCGGTCATCTTGGCGTACGCGTCCGACAGGCCGTCGTCGGATCCGGAACCGGTCGCGGCGATGCCGCCCACGCCGCCCGTCATCTGGGCGCCCTTCACCACCATCCTGCCGCGGTAGACTTCCGCGGTCGTCGCGTTCGGCAAATACGTAACGGACCGGGTTCTGAAAAATCACGTGATACGATATGTTAGTACGTCTTTACGGCGATATTATTATAATATTATATAGGTAATATCTAAACGACAGCGTGACAATATCTGAAACCGATGAAAATACAATATATTTTATAATTAGGTGTCGGATGGACTAAGGATACAAAGTCCAACTGCATCATACTACACATATTAATCAACTTGTGTGTTATAGATAAGTATACTGTAAGAACCAGCCGTGTCGTATGTTTATATTGTAAAATCTAAATGTGTAAAACACAATAGGTAGTGTATTTTGTAACTTAAATATATTTTTGAAAACCATTCCGCTCCAGAAAAAAAATTACCTAAACAAAATTATAATCATTAAGTTTACCTGTAACCTAACTATAGGTTACCTAACCTATAAATTTATATATTAACATGTTTGTTTCCTAGTTTGTATGGCCTTATGAGTAGTTTATCGGATAGCATTTTATATTGTTACGTTTTAATAAGAGCTCGGACAGTATAATGAATCCAAATTTGAATATTATGAAAAAGACAAAATATGCAATTCTATTCTCAACAATGTATAATAACATAATGGTTAGTATTTTTAATCAGCAAATTTATACCTAAAATCCATAATATACACTGGTATATTATATACGTATCCCCGTATCCCTCTGACTTCTATCGAGTATACGTATTACATTGATTTCAATAGTCGCTATTAAAATGAATATATCTGTATTTATGTAAAACAATTTAAACTGCAGTTTACCATTTTGTACATTGATCAACTTTTCTCATCATCAATAATATTTTTACAGTTGGTATTTGCTACTAAGGTATACCTACCTAGTAGTGGTGGGTCGTTACTGCTGTATTCGGTACTATGTAACAATTACATTGGTGGAACGAGTAGGAACGAGTACATTTATCGTTCCACGTTCATTCCATCGGTACGTTCAGTACAAACTACAAAGTTACCATCTACAAAATGGTCCCAATCAGGGTATACCGACATCGAGTCTGTACCGAATACCGATTACCGACGGTGGTTGAATAGTAACGACTAACGAGAATAGACGTATAATATAATATATTATTGTATATTATACGTCTATGGTCGACTGGTCGTCTACAACTCTATCTGCCGCTGTTGTTGTGCTGATATCTGTTGGTAATCGGTCGGGTCGGTGGTGGTGGTGGACAATATAATATAATCAGTACCTAGTAGGATGAGATGTCTATAATCCGTACAATACAAAATTACATATCGAATATTGTAGCTATCTTATAATAAATTCTACAGTTGCTCCTACAGTAAATATAAGAATTTACAATGGGAATAGTATCATAATATAAAATGGGTCAAATGAACAATATTTATAATAATACCTATTATCGTATTTTAAATAAGAACAATATGGTATACATTAATGGTATTACGGCCACACAAGCTCAACAATTTACCTACCTATAGAGTACATCTGGCTATAAAATATTAATGTTTAATTTTTTTAATATAATCGAGAATAATAATTTAAAAAAAAACTGTTTAACACCATAACTAAAAGAAAAAAAATGTTTAATACCTTATAAGTTATAAGTTATAAAAGTTATAACTATATAATATTATAAGATATTCAATAAGTTAGCATACCTCTATTTCAAACTACAGACTGTTCGTAAAAGTTTAAAGTTTTTTTTTTTTTTTATAAGAAATTTATAATCTATTCTTAATTTGAATAATAAACAAATGTGATAAGTGTATTTACATATGAATATTTTGAGGGAAGAAGCCACCCATTAGTGACACTACCTATTTTGAGTTTTTTTTCTTTTCATTTACTAAGTAAAACTATTTAAGTTTTAGATAAAAGGTCGCGACACCATCTTCGTTTAAGCCGGCTTGGGGATAACATGGAATGGATAAGGTAGATCATTTTTTTATAAGGGTATTAGAATGGAGAGGAAGTTTCGTATGAAATCTTTTGTAGAAACATTTTGCTTCATTGAGTACAAAAGTTTAAAGTAAAATTGATTTCGTTTATTTTTAGTGATTCTTTTTATGGAATAAAGAATGCTCTATTTATTTTATCATAACGAGATTTATATTATTTTGTATGTAATAATATGTAATATTGTTAAAAATGTTTAATGAGGAATCAATAATTTATTATTTTATTAATCATGCATCAAAAATTTAAAGTAAAGTGCAATATCGACTATCGAGAGACGCATATAACTAAAAATAATGGTATTTCGAACTCAAAGTATATATAATACAGTTTATATAGTTTATAACTAATAAGTGACAATTAATCTAGGTATGATAAATCAGCAATGTGACATCTAAGTAATGAAAGCTTTATACTTAACAAGATTCATTTTTCTCCATGCCTACATATTCGAATCTTCTTTAATCTACCAAAGGGGTTGACGAGAATATAGAATTAAAGGGACGCGATAAACGTTCTACATAGAAGGTGTATAACCGGTGTGAAATACTTAAAGACACGTCACATCACCGTACTTCCGCTTTAAAGTTTAAGTCTGGTTGAATGGAGAGGTAATAAGTGTTTACACCCTCGGTAAAATATCTACAATATTGTACATAAAGACACTGCAGTATAATAATATATTACACAGAAATTTCGAAATCGCGTTACACAAATGGTGCTAATAGTTACGCCATTGATACTTCTTTACAATGCAAGTATGTAACTATTTTTAGTGCATGTCTATATATATTATAGCATCTGTGTAATTTGCGTAGAAGCCGATTTTAAATTACTTATACGTTATATACGAGGTTATATAATACATACTTTATAGTATTCAAATATTTTGCAGCATAATGTTAATTGAACGTTTTTATTATATGCAACAATATATATTTTTAAATTTAATAAGTATATAATATTTAGACCAACTAAAACCAATCAAATTTAACCTCAATAATAATTAACTGAACTATAATACACAAAACTGTGTAGAACCGATTTAAATTGTTTTTATGTACCTATCAGTTATAATAATCAATAAAATCAATGTGCGAAATATAAATACTTGGATAATAATAGACGTATATTGTTTAAAGAGGTGAATTTTTGTAGCTCCGTAAACGGAATGTTAAATTTGATTACTTAAGTTACAACGAAAACCTAACTTAACCAAAACCCTAATTACATAATTGTACCTATATTATAATTAAAGACAGTAACAATATTATTATTAAAATATAATATACTATAATAGTATAATATAATAATTGGTAGTTGAAAAATAATTTTTAAAACTTCACACCAATTTAAAATTTTCTCAACACTTCCCACTTAAATACTAATGGTCGATGGTTAAAGATATTTGTTCTTGAGTAAATACATTTATTAATAATAGCAGAAACTAAAAACAATATTGAATACACACAGAATGTCAGAATGATACATCTAACATAAAATATTCAGTTGGAGTTACCCACGTAAATGTATAATTATTGGTTTTTAATAATTAGATACCTAGGTACTTGCGGTAATACTTTAACTTTTTTATTATTACTCACTGTGTAACGTGATATGAATAACTGATAAGTGATAATTACTGTCTATAAAATAATATTCAAATATATTTTCTCTAAAAGTAAAAACTTATAAGTAGGTACCTATAATACCAATACGAATAGGTAAGTATTGTTATAATTTATAATAACAATTAAAGTTGTGTAAATTGTTCAATCTCATTTTAAACTTTTAATTAAAATCTTTGATAATTATATACTATTTTAATGGAGTTACCTATTAAAAAATATTAAGTTAAATATTGTAGAATTAAGTAGGTGTTGTCAAACGATTAAAACGATTTTATTGCTTAATTATTAGAACTTAAAATTAAACACTGACACACAAAAGTAATATACATGTAATTCTATTCATATGATTAAATTATGACAAAATAAAGAGTTGTAAAATGGGAAAGGAGAATCCTAAATTATTATAGTTATTAATTTGATAACGTCATAAGTCATAACAGTATTCTCATTAAAATGAATGGTGTAAAATATTCATTCCTGTAGGATTTATTGTAGCTACAATAGTTTATACCATAGATGTCAATAGGGTATAATAAATTAAAACATTTCGTATACATTTTAGCAAGCCAAGTTTAATATTTTGGTGATTATTAATAATGTCAAGTATGTGGAGTAAGTTGTTAAATTTGAATAAACGGGTACATGAACATCAATAACACATGATTTAGATATTAAAGTATTAACGACGATTGAATAAAAAAACAGTAGGATTCAAAAGAAAAAAACGTGAATAAAATGCAACGCTTTAATAAAAAAAAAAAGAAATTAAGACAAAAAATAACTAGGAAAAAACCCAACTTAAAAACACACACTTACATTAATAGTTATAAATTTATAATAATATGTCAAGTACGAAATGTCGAAATTCCTGCACTAGTACCAATCACATGATGTTATTATACATAATTACAACAATATATTATGTATAAAAATATTAATGACACAGATGATAATAATGCGTAGGTATATTGTATTACTGACCTTTGTCACGTCGCCGGCAACAACGAGCGATTTAAAAACGTGGCGACGGTGGATCGCGGAACAGTTCAAGGCCGTCAGTTGGCTGGCGGGTAGCGGAGGGGAAAAAAACACGGACGCGCCGTCGACGAAAAAAAATACGAAAAAAATACAAACAAACTTTCGACAGCGCTGGCGAGTGACGGGTGGCAGCGGTGGCGGCGGCGGTACACCTACCGCGGTTGAAGTGTAGTGTTTTTTTTTTTTTATTATACTTTTACGACCGCGTTTCCCGCTCTTTTTTTTTTTTGCTTCCTTCCGTCCGCGTCCCCTCCACACCGCCGCGCTCGCGAATCGCTCGTCCGTCGCCGGTTGTGGTGGTTGCCGTGTACCCGCGTGTGTATATTAATATATTATTTACGAAACGCACTGCGATCGGACGGCGGTAATAACGGTAATAAAATATTATTATATATATTTGTATTATTAACGGAAAAAAAGGCCACGTGCAGACGACCGCTTTTTGTAACGTCGGTGCGTAATATATTATAACATTACAACGGACGTCGTATTTTATTAATAATAATTTTGTGATTATATTATTATTGTCGACGACGAAGACGGTATAAACCCGATCGCCGGCGCGACTACACTACCTAACGACGCCGCCGCGCGCACTATACAAACGCGGTACCGCAACTATATATGCATTTACAGTATACTATACGTGTATGTGCGTGTGTGTGAGTGTATGTGTGTGGATGTTCGTTTGTGTGTGCGAGCGAGCGAGCGCGGTTAAACGGCGGCGGCGCGGCGCCGGAGCTCCGGTAACCGGTATACGAAACGCGTCGCCGTCGCGGTATATATGACGCGGCGGAGCGCGCGACCCGAGTGCGTGCGCGTTTGACCGCAATATTCGGGGGTTTTCGCCCGGAGAGCGCGGCGCGGCGAGTCGGCCGTGGCGGGACGCGCCCACATGGGCACCGCACACGCACGCACTCACTCGGACGGGCGAAAGGCAGCGGTGGCGGTGGCGGTCGACTGCTGCTGTACGGCGGGGTAGTGGCGGCGCCGTCGATGGGGGTGTGTGCAAGGGTTACACCTTTGGCGTGCGCGGCCGCAAAGACGCACACCGGCGGCGCGCCGAGCCGCCACCGCCGCCGCACCAAGATCGAAACCAAAGTCCATCCCCGTGGCGGCGGCGGTCCGTCTCCGCGCCGTGTACACAGCACCACCGCCGCCGGAACAGCCGAGACTAACGACGACGCGAACTCCCGTTGTCCCGCACCGCAGCCACCGTACCCACAACCGCCCGCCACTCCACCGTGGACTTATCTGTCGGCGTGCGTGTGCGTCGCGTACAGTCTAATTATTGTATATACTCTCGACGCCATTGTCTTTGTGCCCGCCTCCTCGAACATGCAGCAGCGTTCTGAGCTACATAGCGGAGGGTATATTTTTAACCCTTTCCGTTAAAAGGCGCCGGCCAAAGGGATATTTTCGTATCGTCCACCACCGTCCACCGTCCATCTCCACCACCACCACCACCACCCTCTTCGTATTTTTTTGTTTTAATGAAATTTCCTGACCCAACGACCCTCGGTCATTTTTCTCGGACCTCACGCTGCCGTTACCGCCACCTCCACTACCCGGATGCGCGCGTTAATGCCTGCTACCGGAAAAATACTTTGAACGTTTCGGTTCAAGAGACACGTGGATGCATGCGTTTAGTCCGTTACGTTGTTCTTTCTCGGTTTACTCGCTGTTTAAAACTCTTCTCGTCTTTGAGGAATGCTGCAGCTGTACACTACAAAAAAATAACACCGTTTCCATTTCACATTTCAACGTGCGCCACAACGGCGACAAGTTTATATGAAAAAACAACGACTGCAAATGTCTGCTATATTTAGTGATGGTCTCGTCATTAGAAATTTTTACCATTTGCGTATTGGTTTGCTGTATAGGCACATTAAAATATGGTAGCATAGTCACTTTATGTGACTATACATACATTGAATATGAATATGGGCATAAGCTCATATAAGGTACCTACATACGATTTATACTAAAAACATGGTTATGCATACTGCTTTAAGTATGGTTTTTGTATTTTTTTAAAATAATGTTATATAGTTTTATTTAACTCTAATTATTCAATAATGTAGAATGTTCAATGATGTAAGTACTTATTCCATATTAATATTTCAGGTGAGTGACAAGCGTTGTATAAAAGTCTGTACTTTATTAAAGCTCAAAGGTAAAATGTAAAAATATGAATGGCCGTTCAACATATTTAACGCTCACACACTATACGCTTATCGACGGATCGACGCTGTGTCCAACTCGTTTCTACTCACTCTCCAAGTGATTCATATTGTCTATAGATAAATAATATTCCGGTAAAATGCCTCAATGCAAATGGATGTTTTATTTTATTGTATCTCTTGCCATATAATTGAATCTTAAGGGGATTCGATACCGTGATTTTCTGTTTTTGTTTTACACACGTGCGGATTTCAGACGGGTTCTTTGCCAAACATAACCAATTGATCTAATGAAGAGATACGAATTCTGAAAATAGATTTGAATTTGTCTTCAAGTCTACTTGAAATCGAGTTTCCCACAATTTTTATTTTTTATTTTAACATTTCCAAAAATTGAAATAAAACAATTTTTAAATACTCTTTTTTAATATGACATTTTTAGGAATTTGGGAGATAATATCAAAAATATCGGAAAGTCAATTTCAAGTAGACTTGACGACAAATTCAAATCTGTTTTCAGAATTCTTATCGCTCCATTAGATCAATTGGTATGTTTGGCAAAAAAACACGTCTAAAATACTATGTCCCAGTATGTTAGACAAAAAAAGAAAATCACGGTATCGAATCCCCTTAAGACCACAGATATATAAAAACACATTTTTTAAATATATTTTTATATATCTGTGCTTAAGACGTATGTTATCATTACGAGTCGATGAAAAAATTACCCATGACTCTCCTAGTCATTGCTATTAAACATATGCAACTAGTTTTCTGAAAGGTATTACCAGAAACATGGTATTTATTTATATAAATCAATAATATTATCATAGTACTCATATTATCTATATATATGCCATATGGTCCCCAAAACGAAAATGTATATTCATAATATAGTATACAGATAACAGAAACCCCAAACTATAAAAACACTGGAAAAGCTCATTATTTTGATATTTTAGTAAAACAGTAAGCAATTTTGACATAAAATAACAGTTCAACGATTTTTAGTACCATTTTTTATATTTTGTTGGACGTAGGTGTTCAATACTTCAATGAATCACTACAAAATACCTATTGTATAGGTAATAATTAATAAGTAATACACATACTAAAGAGTTGTAATATAGAAATATCTGATTTTATATATTATGTGGTTACGATAATGTGGCAAATATGACAAGTCAGTATCAAGGAGTTCCATCCCTTATTCTTGAATCTTGATACAATTCCAGAACTTTTTTTTCATGTATGACCTATGCCGTATCCACAATTTTAAACATGACACGAAATAAATAGATATGATGTGACTTAGTAATACGTAATACTGAGAGAAAGGTGGGTCTTCCACAACGCGTTTCATTGGTTGTTGATATGATATTATTATATAATTATTATTTATTATAAGCTGATCAAAAGAATATGAGGAATTCTCCCAACCTTTTGCACGCGATTGCACGAAATTCAATTTGCAGTGATCTAACTAATGTCCAATTTATTCAGTTATGAGTACCTAAATTCAATAAGTTTAATATCTTTATATCAGTGTCCCAGCGGCTTCAGCGCACTCCATAGTCGCTAGTGACGATGCCGAATAAGATGTATGTACTTTATTTTATATGACTTCCGGTTTACGTCGTGTTTACGAATTAGGATGATGTTTTCTTTTGTCTTGTGAGTATAATGTGCTTGTGACTACCGTCCACCGGCCACTATTTAGTGGATAAATAAGAAATCGGAAAACTGATTTTATTTTCAGACAGTGGCGGTTTAGTTCAACGGAAGTCGGAAGTATTCATTCATTCTGACTTTGTGGGGACCACTTGAGACAGTCACAGCCGGCACATGACTATGCACGAGTATGAAACCGAGTAAAGGAAAGTAATGGTTTCTTATTTTGGAGGTTGTACAATAATAAATACTATTGGTGATGAATGTGTAATGAGTTTAATATTGTTGAAATGTATCCTTATATTAAAGTATACATTTTCAATTATAATTTTTTCGATACTTCTAACTTCTAAGTATAATTTTAAAATTATACGAACAATATTGGTTTTAAATATTCAAAATTTGAGTAATATAGGCTTTAATTTTAGACAAATTATAATGAAGAAAATCAAACAATGTTGAGTCTATAAACATTTTAAGTCTTTCCGTAAAACTACAGATTACTGCGATGATATTTAATACATAGTTCCTAGTGTTATGTAGAGGGTATAATATATTATAAGAAAAAATGTCACCACCATTATTTTCTCTGATGTGTTCAAATAATTTTTTTATTAATTGATATATTTTAAAATTGTATTTCCGTTCAATATTTACGGACGAATAGATATCCAAAAAAATATATTTATACACACAATTTCATCATACACTTTTATCACAGGATGTTTTGGATAGACAACCTAACGAACACCACTTCTTTTATCGGTTGTTGGGTCAACGGACGTCGACGATTCGATATTTTTGTACCAATATTTCATGAAGTTCGTCACCGGCGAAGACCAATATCAAGATTGACGTAAATCGTACGTTCGGTTGCCCGTCACCGTACAATTACGGCGTAGATTATGTACTATTGTCTATTGGACACTGCCACATTTAAATTCACGGACTATATCTTAGTCCTCGGTATAACTGTATAAGTCTGAACAAGACTATTAAATACCGACCATTTTAAGGAGTTCAATGTAGACAATTTTCGATGGGATTGCGCGTGGGTCGAATAAATACGTTCGTACTGCGTATATATATTTTTTTTAATTGTAAGTGGATCATTAGTGTGAATTAAAAAAATTGAAAAAATCGTTTTAATTCATCGGACTAATAAGATATTTTGTATTCAAAGGTATTACATAATATTTAACTGGAATTTTAATTTATATTCAAATTATAATTTATAAAAATATTCAACTAATGTACACAGGTACCTACAAAATTAATGTGTTGGTGAATAATGGAAGTAGCGGTATAAACTATAAAGTATAAAAGTTTCAAATTTACTTATTTGTATTCACTCATCAGTTGATTTAAAAAACGTCATTATATTATTATATACACAATATTATTTTAAAAAATGATTTTAATTGTTTTCAATTTTTCATTCATTGTAAATTTGGGTATATTTCTGGTTTACCGTATACCCTTTTTTTTGTGGTTGTTTTTGTGTTGCATAAAAACTTCTTTTATCCAATTTTTAATAATCAACGAGTACGGATAGTTTAAATACCGATTTAAACAAAATGGATTATCCGTAATATTTTCGGGTCATATCTATCTGGTAAGAAAGACAAGTCTATATTATAGTAGACTATAGTCTAGAACAGGCGTCACCAACCGGTGGATCACGGTCCACATCCGGACCGCAGAAACGTTTTTTACGGATCCTATTATGACTGCGTGACTATAAAATATATAATATAGTTTTTAGTTTTTACATTACGTCATTTTTATAGCAAAATTAGGTATACAAATATTTTCCAATATTGTGAATATGGTATAATGTATAAATCATATTATATCTCTATTATATATTATATACGTGTCCCCTTCACCGAGCGTTACGTTGAAAGCCAATAGGTACGAAAAATAATTCAGAGAAGTTGACTGATTACGTTGGACGCTCGCGCGGCTGCGTTATCGCATGTCAAAAAACGATATCTAAGAATTCCAAAGTACGTTTTATTATGATTTAGTATGATTGTTATTATTTGTTAATGTGTGAAAAAAGTCATTGAGTATTTAAATGTGTCTTGGAACCAGTGCCGCAACTAGAGATAAAAGGGCCAAGGTGCGAGTTAAATGTTGGGGCCCCCTATTTCAAACTTTTGTACCGTTTATACATATGTCATGTATAAAACTATTAAATCAATTGAAAATTAAATACAATAAAGGAATTAATAAGTGAAAAAGGCAAAAAGGCATTTATCAGTAAAAAAGGCAAAAAAAGGCAAAATAAAGTACGTTCATCATAATCTTACATATTAAATGACACGCATTTTTATATAAAAATTATTTCTCTATTATTATTATAAAAAAAAAGGCTTTTCAAATCCAACCCTTACTTACAATATAAAAACTCGTTATAAAATAAAAATAGTATATAAACAAACATTCATTTTTCTAAATAAATCTTATCGATGATTCAATTTCTTAACCGATCTATACCTCTAAAAATATTGGCCCGCGATGCCAAAGCGTATCTCAATTTTGGGCCGTCGTAAAAAAGGTTGGAGACCCCTGTATTATAGTATACCTCTGCGTTATAACCTAAGTACAGTATTGGTATATCAATAATATAATACAAATAATGGTGTTTGGAAAAATAAACGGACCCGAAATCAAGCCGATGCCGCAGGTCGATTAATAATAATGTGATGGTTTACTCGCTGGCTACTAATAAACAATGTTTGTTTTAAATTAACGGAGACGGCCTAGGACGAAATTCCGAATCGTCTCATTTGCAATTCTGACTACCTACACGCTGATAATTTACCTGAAAAATGGCCGAATCACAAGAAAACGAAAAGACCCACGAAATCATCATGGACGTCTTAGAGAAAATTATAAACAACATCGACTACGAACTGATGGAGGAAAATCTAAGACGATTTGACGACATTGATGAGGAACCGACCATCGAGGATCTAGCGGGTCTTCTGTTTTACGCGACTCAGTTTGTTGGCGGCGACTCGTCGGAAACACATCACCCGGACAATG
>NC_042495.1:7039465-7045771 GCF_005508785.2 Acyrthosiphon pisum | reverse complement strand
AAAATATGGTAGCATAGTCACTTTATGTGACTATACATACATTGAATATGAATATGGGCATAAGCTCATATAAGGTACCTACATACGATTTATACTAAAAACATGGTTATGCATACTGCTTTAAGTATGGTTTTTGTATTTTTTTAAAATAATGTTATATAGTTTTATTTAACTCTAATTATTCAATAATGTAGAATGTTCAATGATGTAAGTACTTATTCCATATTAATATTTCAGGTGAGTGACAAGCGTTGTATAAAAGTCTGTACTTTATTAAAGCTCAAAGGTAAAATGTAAAAATATGAATGGCCGTTCAACATATTTAACGCTCACACACTATACGCTTATCGACGGATCGACGCTGTGTCCAACTCGTTTCTACTCACTCTCCAAGTGATTCATATTGTCTATAGATAAATAATATTCCGGTAAAATGCCTCAATGCAAATGGATGTTTTATTTTATTGTATCTCTTGCCATATAATTGAATCTTAAGGGGATTCGATACCGTGATTTTCTGTTTTTGTTTTACACACGTGCGGATTTCAGACGGGTTCTTTGCCAAACATAACCAATTGATCTAATGAAGAGATACGAATTCTGAAAATAGATTTGAATTTGTCTTCAAGTCTACTTGAAATCGAGTTTCCCACAATTTTTATTTTTTTATTTTTAACATTTCCAAAAATTGAAATAAAACAATTTTTAAATACTCTTTTTTAATATAACGTTATTGAGAGTTTGAGGTGTAATATCAAACATTCGGGAAAGTCGATTTCAAGTAGACTTGAAGACAAATTCAAATATGTTTTCAGAATTCTTATCGCTTGATTAGAAACAAAAAAACACGTCTATAATACTATGTTTCACGTGTGTTAGACAAAGACAGAAAATCACCGGGTGGAATCCCCTTAATTTTCAATTTAGTAACTTATAGTCAATAAAGCATAATACTATAATTTTTTTCAATGCACATGTAATAATATATATTGCGCACATTTCATAATTGTTGTGCTTCAAGTCTCAAACCTTAATGATGATGATAAAATCGAAATAAAATATTATACTTTTGATGTAAGTCCACCACTATCGTACTTCAGCTTTTAAACCCCTCTAAAGTAGCTCACTTAAAGACAACGTATATATTATGAGAAGATACCATTTCTGAGATAGAAAGTGACAAGTTTTAATGTTTTATGCTGCTTACTTTCAAGTTTAATTTTGATTTTAATATAGGTATACCTATTTCGTATTTTCTTCAAAAGTAGTAGGTACAACCATAGACCTATAAACTAATGGACAGCGCTTAGAGAGAGAAGTCAGGGGTACGATATAGAGTGAGGGAGAAAAGAAACAAAGTAGTAAAATGTATACAGTTCCTTATTTGGGCTTTATGTGGTGCTCCTTCACCACTCTATGTTCTTTCTCTCTCAGTTATATGGTTAAATGATCACCTGCAAGCATTTATGGCAGGGTGGAGTGGAATGCGTTGACCATTAGTTTATAGGTCTATGGATACAACTTACTATTCTCCTAATGATATAATCTGCCTATATATGGCCAAGGTAAATAAGGCCTAAGGTAAATCAAGCATGATCAGATTTATTGATGAATTTATTCAAATTATGATTTTAAATATAAGAACTTAAAGACCATATTTTTAAATAGTAAATACTTGAGTTTTTTATACCACTTAAAGAGTGTCCTGCTATAAAACTTCGGTTTTCAAATGATGATCACCCACTGTAAATTATTAAATAATTTTAGTGGATAGTTATTTTAAATTATTTAATGTACTTATTTCAAAATTCGAATGACTAGTTTCTCAGTTATTATAATGTTAATAATATTAAGGATAATAGTCCTTAAAAATATTATTATAAAAATATAAAAAGATTGTAACAATAATGGATCTAGTGATTATTATACTCTCAGATATTTTAACACATTATAAAATGGTTAAAAATTAATATTGATCCCTAAAGTTTTGAAATTTCCATAGCCTCCATATATTTAAATTCCATTATCATGGGCCTATGCCATATATTATCCTTAAATATATTAATATTATACACATTTATAAAAAAAACTCAAAAACCGCTCTTTTGAATTTTGATTTTGGTAAGTACAATTGTTTAGAAATATGATCAGCTAATAATGTATTGTGAAAAATGGAGTTTCTCATTTGAAAAACAGAAATTGGTTTCTCTACCTAGTGTAAAGTGTGCATGACACTCCGTGTAATACATAAAATCTCAAAAGTATAAAAATATAGTATTTGAGTATATTTAAAAATCGAAAAATCAGATTTTTAACAGCCTCATTATTGAAGAAAAAAAGTGGTGACACGCTTGGTGAATACAGAATAACCCTAAATACTTTATCAGTGTTTTACCACTTGGTGAAACGCTAATATTTCATGACGTAATTTCATAAAAACAAACAGTAAAATATTAACTTCTGCCATCCTACATGTATACCACTGCACGCACTGTATACTGTAAAAATGTTAACAAACAAAATTCAAAAAGATTTTAAAACACTTAATTTAAAATATAAATTGTATTTCCAATAGACAATACTTATACGAATAAAAACTTTTTAATAGATAATAATATTGTTAATTTATGTTTTAGTAGGTATATACAATTCTAATAGGTATGCTCAACAAAATTCAACTGTACATGTAACTTTTGACAGTTCAATTCATTCATGTTTTATTTCACAGGTAGTTAGAGAAAGGTAATATTCTTTTACGTTCATCGATTGTTATAGATATTATGGTGCTTTTATGTGGTAAGTTTGGGTCACATTTCTCACTCGCTCGGGTTACTGTAGCCGCAAAAACGGTTGGACCACAGCCGTTTTTAAACAATCAAGCAGTCGAATCCGCCAAAGACAAAATCCTCGAATTCTCAACTCCGATAAGCGACAACAACAATATTATTATTATTATTATTATTATTATTTTCATCGTCGAGTATGTACTATTACAAATAACCGAATGGTGCATAGTATTAACGTGTTTCACTACTCCCTATTGAATTAAACTGACAAATCTTTCATTACCCAATGCAAATAACTAGAATTGCAATAAATAGTATTTCAAACGAAACACCACCAAAAAATACTAACACTGTATCAGTATAAAGAGTTATAGCAGTCATATAATTCAACAGAATTGTAGCAATAACATTGGTAAACATATTTTTAATTAAATATCTATAGTTAAGAAGACAATAAAACGTTTGTTTTCTCTCTCAAACCCACGTGCAACACAGAAAATGCAATCAGAAGTTCTAATGGCATGTCGTTAGCTTTAAAATGAGAGTGAAATGACCTATTATTAAACTTATGCAGCTATACATTATATCTTTGTTAATACTTTGGATTTATTATGATGTACAATTTATCTGTGATAGTATGATGGTTAAATATATTTAAAATCGTAATATTTTATATATAACTGCTATAACTCGCATCTAAATTAAAATATCCATTGAATTAAATCCTTATGGAATACTATATCGCCTAGATAAAATTCTAACATTTAAGTTTCATAATAGGTCGTATATTTTTTCTAATATGATACTAATTAACAACATAACATTGGACCTATAGTTAGAACAAATTTGCTATATTGCGTGTGTGTTGGAGAGAAAAAACTAATATTTTGCTGACATTCTATTAAATATAAAATTAACATCCAGCTAACGAGTATTGCTTTTTTGTATTTGAGCTTATTGTTTTAATTTAAATAGGTACTCTTCACATATTATATCAACAGTTACGCTAGGAAAGTTTATAAAAATAATTAACTTGACTTATTCGAGTTAAGTGATATTGTTAAGAAAATTAAATTATAGGTACCTAAGTTAATTGTTAAAAGTTAACAAACAATACATCAATACATCATAATATATGCAACTCTAAAAGTATAAAGCTAATATGGATAAAAATATTAACTCAACTCAGTTAAAATATCGAGAAGTAATTAATTTTTTTTTTTTTTTATCAACATCTTAGTAAAACATATTGATTTTGTATCTTTTGAATATTTTAAAAAATAATTAAACATTTTGTTACAAATGCATTCTACTGGTCTTATTGTTATTTCACCAGAGGAACATTTGTATCAATTTATTAAATTTTCATGCTGATAAATTTACTAAAAGATTACTAGTACGAAACACAATTAAATTTAGATATTACATTGTAAACTGTATAAGTACACCAAACACCATACAGCACAATATGACGCATACAACAAGATAGAGCAATTTCGGGATCAAATATTTTTTATTATTGGTGCCTTGCAGGAAGTCGACAATTTACTAATGTCCCACTGAAGCAAAACCGTATCTGAAGGGCTGGACCCCCCCCCCCCCTGAAAAAATTCCTAGATATGGCCTTGCACTGAAGTAAAATGGTTGGGTGCCATTGCTATATATAGGTTAGGTTAGTAAATAGCAAGAAAACAGTAATAATATACGGGTGTCTATAGATAATTTTGGCACTGAGAATTTATAAATGTAAGATCTTACTAATTGAATCTATACGGAACGATAAAATATTGTAATCCCAAACAAATTCAAAATATTTATCTATTTTCTAGGTTTTATATTGGCAAATATAATTTAATGCGCGACCGGTAATTTTTTATGGAACTGTGGAAATCTTAAAATTCATTGGTTCAATATCTGGTGCTGTACACCTTTATTACCTATTCGACCCATTACTGTGATTTTGTACTGATAACAACATGTGAATACTGTTGATATTTCATTCATACTACGTATACACATAATTTTAAACATAATTATTATACTAGCCACGCACTCTATTTAATACTAATAATAATAGGTACTTTCTTATTTCAAATACTGAGAAAACGAATTAATATAGTCCATTCGTTACATAGGTATGTGGTATTTCCATCATATGAACGGTGCACAAGAGGCTGTGGTGTTGAGTCAGACATATTTTCGAAATTAATGAATTTTTTACAAAATTTTCAAAGTTGCAGGATTTTTTTGGATATTTATTAACGATTAGATATCTACAGATTACAGGTTTACAATAACAATTTTATTCTAAACTAGCTGATCCCGTGCACTCCGTTGCGCGTAAAAAAATATAACTCTTAAAATATTGTAATTATTCATGCTTGTCCCTGGTGTGCCCAAATGGGGACTAATAACAAATAAATACTAATTTCTACTAAATATTTCTCCTGTAACCAATAGCAACCATTAATAAACGAAAATTTCAATCGTAAATCTCATAATCCTCGTTTGAGCCCCTACCGGTGGCGTCCTGACACGAATATAATATTGGCGATACGTTCTTCTTCTCGACGAAAAGAATGTATTGAAAAAAAAATAAATTGAATCGGTCTAATATCTCTTGAGAAAAATGGTCACGATTATCCCGCCACTTAATTTTATTATATAGATTTTTTTTTTCATGTGAAATTTTGAGTATTGTCAATTGGAAATAGATTAAAAATACTCTTTTGAATAAATCTTAATTCCATTATGTTCTTTGGAATTCTCATAGTTTACGACATTTTGTTTAATCCTTCTTTAATATGTAACGTGTTATGTATTTTTAAGAAGATCTAAATCTAAGTTAAAACAGAAATTAAACTTAAATGCACTTTGGACCAAAATGCTAAATGCATATTGGACCTAATTTATTTGGATAATATTTTGTTAGGACAAAAGTTTTTCCCAAATGTGTTGGCAGGACCTAACATTCTGAAACCCTTTTTATGGCTTATATACACATTATAACATGTACATACTCGTACACTGTTAATCAATAATAAACTAGAAATATATACACTGATGATATAATAATTATTGTTATTTATCTCACTTGTCCCACAAAAAGAAATTTATTCAAAGCTTAGTAACATTCTGATTTTAGTTCACGTAGTATAAGACAATGTACTAACTCGTTGATATGAAAAATGGTAAACTGAAAATAACAATTTACATGCTTGAATCGACTATTCAAAACAGATATTTAATATCATTTAACTTTCCGAAAATATAACAATAATACCAGTCAAAGGCGATCAATGATTTTCTTGCACAATAATAGTAAAAAGTAATTAAACCAAAATAATAACTCTAAAGTTAATCTCCTAAATGTTTAAATGTCCAAACATTAAAAAGATGGTAAGTACCTATATATAGTCATTGAAAAATATAAAGGAAATAATAATCTCCTATATAAATTGACAAATCAAAAATCGAACTACTACCGGATACAAAATGTTTTAACACCATAATCATTGGC
>NC_042495.1:7025962-7039415 GCF_005508785.2 Acyrthosiphon pisum | reverse complement strand
AAGTCCCCCCAGTTCAAAAGTCAGTAGTTAATACTGAGCATATATAATTTTTAGAAAATATTATAGGAGGGGCTTTAGTCCCCCCAAAATAATTTGTCTATTTGCTCCTATGACCATAATTTATTTTTATATTTATCATAACGTATGGGATCAGTGTTTTAGTTTTCGTATATATATATTCGTATATATCTATAGATGGGTAGGTATATATATTCTAATATAATATATAACTTATATTAAAATCTTGTGAATACATTATAAAAGACGATTAAATATTTTAATAAACATGACCAGTAGTTATTTTAATTTAATTATTCATGTTTGTATTGAGCTTTACTATCGTAGATAATAGATATTTACATTTTTAGATATTTTGTTATAATACCATAAAATTAAAATGTAATAAAAATATTACAATTTATGAAAGTACCTACTACTAAAAATAACATTTTATTACAGCACGTATAATGTGTATGCTAAATTACATGGGTAGATGGCGCGTGGGATCTGTATTTTTATTTTTTTCCAGCCCTCTGTCGGTTTAGTTTTTGGTAAAACCTTCTAATCCATTATAAACCTAACCAAAAGTAATGAATATTGATAGAAATATAATGATAATATTAATATGAACCTATAATCAACAAGTTATACAGTTCATTGTTTAACCACTATTTAATTTGGAGGGTTGGAGTAGAATATTAAAGAGGCCACATATAACATAAAAAACTAAAAAGACGTTATATAATACAAAGTATAATAAATATATTATTATATCAAGTAAAAAAATATTATAATATATTTATATTTTATACATCTGTATAACAATAAATACTTTAAAAAAATGTTCATTGAGTGTCGGTGTCCTATCAGTTATATAGTTATATATTTATACATCTGTACTATAATAAATATTTGAAATAGGTAGCTTGTTCTCGAAAGTCGGTGTACAATTTTAATGAGCAAGTTGAATTGTAATTTTTTCCTTATTAAAGCTTTTGAAAGCACAACGAGTTATATTACGTAACTTGGTACAAACTTTTATTCCTTATCAAAAATATCTGTATATTTTGTATTATAATTTACAGTACATATTATTATGTATATTAATAATACTCTGCAGTCCACAGGTTTTAGTAGGTGGTGCTCGGCTTTGCAAATGCCTTTAGAGTGGTTCTTTGGAAGGAGCTATAAATTATAATATTTTTTAAAAAATCGCTGAAATAATTATTTCAAATAAATAAATTAAATTTAAATCATTACATAGTGATTAATTGTGTTATAGCATCGTTCTGTAATCACATTTATTATTTACAAGATTATTTTTTTATGCGACTTGCAATAATAATACTACACGATATAAAATTTGAACGTCGTGGTCGTACGTATAATAGCTATTATAGTATCCGTATTATATTATGACTTATGACTTATGATTTATTGTAACTACATCATCTGCCATCTGTTACCAATTTCGGCCAAGAAACATCAAATCCTAAAAATTATTTTAAAATTAAACTCAATTAATAGTAATATTATAATAATATAAATGGACCACAGAGCGGACCACTTTAATATCCAATAACGGCGGACCGCGCAAATGCCTACCTAATTTGTTCCTGGAAAGTCAAAATTAAATACATAAAGGTACCTGCAATATATTTGCCGTATAACTGTATAAGTATAACCAGAGTCTGGTGTAATCATAGAATATTAAATAATACTATAATATTGTAGAGTGTAATGAGCTAAAACGAGAATTGCAAAACAAAGAAGACGTACCTAAACGGTAAAAACCGTAAAAAAATCGTAATCAGATGTTAAACAGACAGTTTTGTCTAATATAAGTTCGTTATATGGATGTTTCACTGTATTATAATATTATCTTAGATAATAATATATTATAGACTATAGTTAACACATTATATTATAGGCATACAGACATACAGTAAATCCGGCATATGACATATTATGAATGTCACTGATAAGCACGTTATAATAACAATTATTGTTATTAGATAATATTTGTGACCGCGATTAAATTACCAGGCATAAAGAATGTTCAAGAGTGCCGTGTTTCGAGGTCTAAAGTATAGGTTT
Organism: Acyrthosiphon pisum; assembly: GCF_005508785.2. NCBI lineage: Eukaryota > Metazoa > Arthropoda > Insecta > Hemiptera > Aphididae > Acyrthosiphon > Acyrthosiphon pisum. Next base: position 7,037,318 of record NC_042495.1, on the reverse strand, counting down.
ATGAAAAATGTGCTACTCGATATTTTTCGCTTCAAAGAAAATGTATGAATCATAAATATGTATTAATAAGTAACCATGAATTTTATATATAGGTAACCTAGTGGGAATCAGGTAATTTTTAAATTGTATTCGTTTCCATGGTGATAAACAAAGCGTTACGCAAAATCGGTTGGAAAATAAAAAAATCTGTACACAGCCCATAAACATATTTATATTAATATATTATTTCGAAAGTTTTTCCGTCAGTTTTATATTATTATAGTTATAATATCCGGAGAGCAAAAACATCGTTTTTCTTTTCTACACACATTATTATTATTTTAAAAAAAATCGCGTAATCCGTATAGGTTCGGTCCGACCGGACGGCGACAACAACGTTTACCGTGCTGGGAAGGGGGGGGGGGTAAAATAATAATATATCATACTTGAATTTAAGGTACCCATTTTCGCCGGTCGCATTGCTCGCACGTGTCGCACAAGGAAATCTGTCGGTTGCGCGCAGCGGTGGTCCTCGTATATAGCAGTCGCATATTATACATTATAGTCCTCTCCTCGAGTAACCTCCCTCACCCTGCTCACCCCGCACAGCACACCCTAAATCATAAGTATATACATACGAACATTACGAACGCACGCACTGTACACACGTCGTATATACATATACAAAATGCGATATTATTATAAAATGCCTAACGTGTCCCGCCCGCATACGTCATCGGCAGCAGCAGTCTTTTTTGCATTAATCACTCGAGTCGACGACGACGACAACGCTGCCGTTTAATTTTGGGACGTCCGACCCATTAGCGCAGCAACGACGGCAGCAGTCCACTATTATAGCTGCTGCTGGTCGTGTTTTCCGGGGTCGTCTTGTCAGGTCCACGGGTGGCGGACGCACCCCGCCGCACGCGCGTCGCCGAGAGAAAAATACGAAATAAAAATAATAATAATAATAATATATACAATATTATATATTATTATTATTATGTTTCGATGCTTGTATGTAGACGGAGAAACGTGTGCGTGCGCGCCATAAATTGTGTCAACCCGGACGCGTTTCGTGCGCACACAAAAATATATATTAATCACGATCGTATGTCACTGCCAAATTGGCGGTCGTCCGGTCCATATAATTATTATATATATATATATATATATTATATTCATGGGTACTTCCTTGCATTCTTAGTTCCTTTAAAAACTAGCTGCACACCGCACCCCGCACGCCACCGGATATTCGTTTTATTTTTTTCGCACGTCTCTCTTTCTTTCCTCCGCACAATATGTTGATCGTACACAGCGTACTTGAGTGCACCGTGACGTTCGAACTTGCTGTTGTCTCCTTCTCACCGCCAGCGCGCAACATGGGAAATTTACGTTTAGCTTCGTTAGTTCCAACAATAATAATAATATGTATTGACCTATATAACATACCACGCTTTTAAAGGTGACAACATTGTCTCAGCTCGAATGAAAAAATTGTGTTCGTTATTAAAATTTTAAAGCAAGCTATTGCTAATGTTATTGTTGCATTTAGAAATGTGTAAAATATCAAAATTAAAAATTGCTAATATTTTGCTTAGAAAAAAAACATCAAAAAGCACCTTCATCGAAATATAGATAATGTTGCCACCTTTAAGTTTGCTCACAAGTCTATTTGCTATAATATTAAGTCCAACGAAGCCAAGCGTGATACCTACTGAACAGAATGAACGTAAACCCTACACTTTCAAAAAAATTCCCTCTTAGTCCATTTATCATTGTGCACAGTGCACCACATATATTATATACTATTCTGTTTCTGTATCGTAAAATCGTCTTCTATGCCTACCACATGTGGTGTAAATTGTGACCTCTGTAATACGATTTGTACAACATGACAAATGTATTTTATAAACTACAATATTTATTTATTTGATCAAAAAATTATATGTACATAATTATTTTTGAGGATAAATGTTTGATTATCTATCTTGTGTTGGATATATAATATATTAATAGAAACTATTTTAAAAATAAAAAATGGAGGGTACCATCGCTGGATGATTTCCCTCATCATGTGCTTCATGTTATATTTTATTTTATGTATATATAGTGTTATGTCAGTCATCTATTTTACCTATTGTGTTATGTAATACAGATTGTAAATTTTCTAAATAAAAAAAAATAAAAATAAAAAATATAGATTCTAAAGTATAAATAAAAATAATAAACAAATACAATATAACACGTTACCACTCATATCAGGAAAAGATGCGTGTACAATGTATATTATGATATAGATATATAATACCAAATATACATACGTATATTATAATATATTATACGTATTGCACACCAAAATGATTTTATATAAATCAATTATTAATCATCCTAACCCACAAATCCAACAATAATTCTTCCTTCACCTCCCCGTCATACTATCGTAATCGGAATATGCGTTAATGGCCAAGAAACCTATTCTTCATGATGATTAAACCATATTCTGCATATTATAGGTACAAATAAATCATAGGACAAAAATATATTTCAAGTAGTTTTAACGGACACCCGTCAATCGAACTGTCTTATTCACTTAAGTATATTTATTATTTTATACGTATTGCTATAATTTATTGTGTTTAGTATGAATATAGGCACGGAATAAAAATACTCACTTTCAAAATTAAATTAAAATCTATCACATATCAATAAGACGTTTAAGTACATAAATTAAATATTACATCACTTTCAACACAATAATATTATCATAAAATATCTTTGCGTTAGGCTTCGAAATTGCACAGAGCGTTTTTAACACGTCTTATTTCATGATCGATCTTTCGTAGCGACACTGCGACAGGTTATTTTATTTTGTTTTGAACTTATACGTCTATTATAGAAACGAGTAAATCATTACACCGAGTACGTGCGAAACAGGTGGTCTCTCTCCCGGATTGATAACTTAATGTACTACACATGTGTATAATTTATATAATATATATATATACAAACCTCTCTAGAAACTGGAAATCCAATTGATCACCGGGTCGCGTTCCTGTGGTATACGAGGCTGCTTCCGGGCCCCGAACACGTGCGGTAGTGTTGGAAAACGAAATGGGATAGTTTCGCCAATATATTATTATGTATGTATGTATTTTATATATTATACGAAGCGATCGATGCCCGACTATTATATACACCACTATGCGGAAACTAAATAGGTCTAAATATCATATATCACATTCCAATATGCCGTACGCTCCTATATTAGCATTTAACTCCCATATAATAATATACATAATATTATATAGAAAAGCGTTGAAAATTACTGTTGACCGTTGCTGTTGTGTAAAATAACGGGGTCTATTCCAATTTCCAACGTATATAAATAACAAACATCATCCGCATAATATAAGAGCGTGTATACCTATTCAAAATTTTCTTATGATAATACTAGTAAATACAAGTCACCACAAAAGAGTTATATGCATAAGAGCCATGTATACCTAAGATTTAACCACCGTAGTCCGCTGATGTCCTATTTATAGCCAATTTAGTAATTTTTTTTTAAACTAGTTTAAGTTAAGTATAGAAACTAACTAGGTAAGTTAGACATTTTGGAAACTAATTAATATTCTTACTTAATTAATTTCTATATAATTTAACTTTAACTAGGAGAAAAAAGAATTAAATATTCCTATAGCTCCAACGTACATGAACTACGCGTGGTGGTTAGTTAGTAATAATAATAACTTGAGTTAGAAGTTAGTTTTTTTATAGCTTAAAATAAAAATTTACTATCCCGCTTGTACAATTGTAAAGTATTACAATAAATTAATAATTAGGTACCTACTTAACTAAGTACTAACTATCTACATCTATATAGATTATAGTCATGGTTTGAACTGTATTCATTACAAAAAATATACCTAATTAGGTATCCCTTAAGGGATCAATAAGAATAATAATTTATTTATCATGACAAAATACAAAATATTAATTATTATCCAGTAAACAGGCCCCAGTTATACGTTTTTAAAAAACACCGAGATTTTCGCAGTAAAAAAGAATCAACCAAAATAACTGTAGTTACTTTTTGTTTTTTAATACGTTAGATTAGATTAGTTCACGCATAGAATTCAACTCGTTGAGTTACAATGTTATTATGAATTAATAAACCAACTTTTTAACTATAGTATTAGTGCCCGGCTTTGTTAGACGTATATTGTGTGAATTACAATATTACAACCAATCCCTGCGAATGAATTTTCCGGGTTTATTATCTTGCTTGTCGTTTCGTAAAAAAATATTATAATTATAAAACCAATTATTTTTTATGTACATAAAAAAATTGTCTTCTAGTTTATTTTGAACACAATTTTTTTATGTCACTGGTGGCTAAATAGTTTATTTATGAATATAATTATATCAAGTAGTCATATTATAAAAATTCTCAAAACAATTGGATGCATATATAAAGTATATAATGTATGTACAGTAGGTACACACATAACTTGATTTATATATATATATATGTATTTTATTTTTCCCTCTCTCTCTTTTTTTTCCCAAAATACTCATGTAACTTTCTTGTATATTTAAAATGTAATTGGAATTTATTCCGTATTAAACAATATTATTATTATAAATATAATTGTAATGTATCATCTATATAGATATACCATTTATATCGATAGGAGTTAATATTAATCATTGAATTATGTCATAATATTCAATAACCTGCAGCATCCATATAGTTGAGTATTATAACATATTATAATTTATTATACTACAAGGATCGAACTTTGTTGCACTAACAATTCATCAAAGTTGCATTACCTATAGAAATGACAATAATTACGTTAAAAATCAAACTTTATTTAACATAATGTCATAATGTATTCAAAGTTTCACTTATTTAATTTACACCATTGAACTCTAAAATGGTTGTGAAGTTGTCGAGAAGTTAAAGTTTTCAAATATTTTAAATGTGAGTAAAACAATTGCACTGGCTCTGTAATAATTACTACATTTGCCACATAGCATTCTTCGACGTCATGGATTTCGTTATTTCATACAAAAGTAAAAAATGCATTAGCTTTCATCTGAAATGCATATCTTTCGTAATTTTATCATAATAATATAGTTATATACTAACTAACGGACACACCTATTGTAAAATGTTTCAATATTGAATATTTAATTTTTAAAAAACTTAGGAATTAACGGTTTAATGACCTGCAGTGAGTTTTTAGTAAGTACACCTAATCATTGAGCAGTTCGCTTTAAATTATTGTAATAGATAAATAATTGTATTTTGATCAAACTCTTATAAATAAAAATGTAGATTTTATGAATCTTCGATAGATACTTACATTGAAATTTCTATAAGATCAACTTATGAAAATTCTTGCCCATTCAGTTTTTGAGCTTTTTAACCGAGAAAAAAACATTTAATCAACGTAAATCAAAATAATATACAATAATATAAGTATGAACATTTCAAATTTTTTAAAAAAATATCTCAAATAGCCCAAAATACATTTTTTATTTTTATACATCATACTTCGAAAATTCTAATTTAAGTTCCTTGGTAAACAATTTTACAGTGGTTAACTAGAATATATTATATAATAATTAAAAAAAAGAAACAAATCGATTTTGTGAAAACCCGTGCACAATTTGTAATAATTATTATTTTCCCGGTTATTAAGAAAAATACTGTTAATTTGAGCTTTTTGACCAGAGTAATAACTAGATCAAATTTTCTACCAGAAGCCACCCTCAATATTGAAGATTGGAGCGAATTAATAACATTAAAAAAATATAAACTCCTATATAGTTCCACTCATAATCTAAAATAATTATAAAAATGCTGCGCAGTATTGTCAGATATTGTAACATGACCATTAGTCTGGCACAAACGCCCAGCGTGCACGCACATTGATGCTCATTAGCTCCGTTATCGCGTTTTCCGTTCGTTAATATGGCAGACAAAGTCCACGACACCGGTGGCAATCCGTCCCATATATATAAGCCTAAAAAACGCAATCTTTCTAGTTCATCAACTTCGCCAAAAGTTAACTAACCCATCTCGAAGAAACTGATGCTAGGTTTCATACTTTTCAAGCTCGCGTTAATCGCTCATTTAGGGTCGCAATAAGAAACCTCCACCATTCCACTTTGTGTACGGACATTTCCGCCTCCTTGTCGGTAGAAGGACATTCTGTGAAACAAGTTTTTAACGTCAAAAATAAAAATAAATGCGGTCTCCCACTATTTTTTGTCGATCTAAACCGTCAGAATAACAACAATGATATTTTTAAATTACTTCGCTACTCAACACCAAAGTCATAATCGAGAAACCACATCGGTCCCGTCGTGGTCCACCACAGTGCTACAATTGTCAAGCCTTTGGCCATACTGATAACTATACTGTCACCATGAATCAAAATGTGTCAAATGCGGCGAAGACCATCGCTCCGAGGACTGCACAAAGGATCGTGCTAGCCCAGCCAAGTGTGCACTTTGCTCCGGGAACCACACCGCCAACTTCAGGGGCTGTCCAATTTCCAAAAGAGATCAAATAAAAAACATAAGACCCTCAAATGCACCTTCAACCAAAGTTCCGGAGCCAAACCCTCATTCCAGACCGAAATCCTACGCTGAAGCCACCCGGTCTCATGATTTTTCCACAGATAATTTTTCCGTCATATTATCTAACTTTATCACTAACCTAAATTCTCTAATCAGTCCACTAATTAATCTCCTCTCCTCAGTACTTAACACATTAATCCCCAAAGCTACCTTATCTCCATAGTTATTTCCGTACAATTTTCTCTATATAACATAATAACAATATATATTCCATATAGTCTAAATAATTATATCTTAATTAACTTAATTGCATCTTATCTCTTGTATTGTTGCGTATGAGTAACCTTTCAAGAATTAAAATTCTATATTATTATGTTTTTAATTATGTAAAATATTCATTGTATTATTTAAATATATAAATTGTATAATTGTTGAGCTATCATAGTCCCCGACTAATAGCTATAAATATAAAAAAAAAAAAAAAAAAAATTGTAACATGACGTAATAGATATATGTGACATAATTATATTATTATTATTATTACCATTGTATTTAAAATATTATTTTTTGTACTTTATGCGGATAAAAATAAAACTAGCTACATAATATTATGCGTTGGGGAGCTGTACGTCTCCACCAACGACACGGTGACCGTAAGCATTTTCTGGTGCGACTCTTGCGTTGCGGTGTACGTGTACTGAAAACGATCTGAAGGATTGATGTTTTGCATGGACAGTAGCGAGTTGATGTCCTTATGCCAGCGACGTTGCGGCTTCACGCTGAACATAAAGTATCCGTTGAAAATCTTTTTTATGATTTCCGCCTGCCTCCTGCGTGCAAACATTTTCAAACAAACTCATTGTTATACATAATATTATAAATATAATACGCAAACTATGTGCTAAAATGCCTATAATGGAGGTATATTCAGTTACCCGGCCGAACTAAAGACATATTATTGTATTTTTCTAAAAACTCAAGCTCTAATATTATCGTTATTGTTATATTAACATGCCATCAACATATCATTATTATACAATATTATATTATATTAATATTATATCGACGTCACCGACACCGCCGCGCCGCGCTCGGTCGTAAAAGACGATTTTATGGTGACCGGTTTGGCCGTATCGATGTATTACATAATATTATTACTATAATGTGTTATGTTACCGACGAGTACAATATATTAAGTATTTATATTTATGTTCAATATTATTAAACAACACTTTATTGACATCCTAAGCGCCAGTTTGACATTTTGCGCGCATCTATGCCTAAAATGATAATATGTTTTCCGTCTGTATAGGTACAACATAATAATAATATATTATGTATAGTACCTATAGGTATACCTATAAGACACACTACGTGCCGTCTATGCGTCTTCTCGATACGTATCATAGTTGTACATTATGTATAATAATATTATAAGGTGCGCATATTATTATTATGACCTTTATTTTATGGGACTCGTGCGGCGGCGCCGAGTGTTCATTAACATAATATGGTTTACGGATAGGTATAATATATTATATTTATGGCGGCGTTTTATCGTCGCAGCATATCGCGTATACTATTACAATAATATAATAATATTATAGCCCCACCTCTAAAATATTATCCTACTTACACGGTCGAGTGTGTGTTTATATATATACCACGATGGGCTATACACGAACCATAAATTATCGATATATAATACATATATTATATTATATTCGTAATAATGTATAGCCAAATATAAAGCAAATATTCACTGCCTGCCGGACACGGTCGTGTAGTACCGTAACTATAGCGATATAATATTATACGTGATACACAAAACACGGTGCTATGATATTATAATGGTGTATCTCTGTTGTAGTGTAGGTACCTCGGTTCACCGCGGGCCAATCGGCATCGGTGTAACTCGCTTTTTTTTCTAACTAATTCAACCGAAATGGGCAATCTGCCTGCGGTGGCTGATTAGACATGGCACTTGGTATGTTTTTAATTTTCCAACGTGCGGTTAAAACTACTCTATAAGCTTTCGTAATATCTCATTAGCCGGGTATCCATAATATAGAACCGTGCACCGTGTCCCGCGTATTAATGTATAACCCTCCTGATTGGCTGAAACATATTTTGTTTGATACCGCAGATATAGATAGCTATTACCACAGACATATTAATATATGGGCTGCGCGTCCCCCATACCCTACTATTGGTTGCCAAGTGCCAATATTGTTAGAAAGAATTGGGTCAATACCTCAGGAATATGATGGGTCCTAAGAAGTTAGTTACCTAAGTTGTATGCAATCTTTTCTACAATGTTGGCCCCACGACATCTCTCTCTGCTATCAACAATGTTTGGTTGTATTCAACTTGTCAACTTGTGTAGTTATAAATGTATAGTAATAGTTACCACATCATTTGATATACCAGCAGGACGTATTTATTTTTATCACAGCTGAGTAAGTTACATATAGTGTAACAATACATGGTTCACGAATCATGGTAAAATGGAAACCCGACTTTATAAAACAATCTCTGAAACTCGGCCGGGTTAGCGCGTGGTTGGGATGTGAGCTTATCTATAACTGTAATATTATAGTCAACCGCGACGGACTTACTTGGCTGGTAACTGGAACATGACGCAATTTGGGGAAATCAACTGGCGGTCAGGGCTGATCCGCGGGAGCGGACCATGAACCGTATCGTAGTGGTTGGTTATGGTATCCACGCGGGCCACGTACCCGCAGTTCTTCATCGGGCACGTGAACAAGTTCCTCATGCAACCCGTCCGGTAGTGGTCGCGAAGTTCCTCGACTGTGTACCACCCATTCGCGCAGTCGGCTTGTCCAGGGGCGGGTGACCCACCGTCCATCATACCATTCGCTCGGTACTTACACCTCAACTTCATCGCGGACACCAGCCAGTCCAACGTCGTGTTCGACCTTTTGAGGAATCGACAACCGCATGCGCACCGCGACTGGTACTTGATGCACGCCGGGCAGGCCACGTGAGCCTCTACGCACAACTGGTACGGTGGCAACGACTGCCCGCCACACGTGTAGCACGACACCAACCGTTCGATTTCCGGACACAAGGCGTCCATGATCCGCAAAGGTGCAGTTGTCGATCAAGTCTCTGTTGCTGTATATGTTGATGATAATCCGCGTCGCCGGTGTATTCGTTGACGCGGACGCTATGATATAGGTGTATTATATAATTTTATTAAATATATACGCGATTAATGCTTCGATATACAACGTGAAGCTCGACATTTATATTTCCAACAATTTCCTATATAACCTATATAATATGATTGAATAATAACACAACTAAATGAATAACAAACGCGTGCAGGGTTTCCAACGTTACCGCGCATACCACGATTACTGCGTATTCGTATATAATAATATAAAAGAACGACCCCCCCCCCTAGATTTTGATCGCATCGATTCGGCTCACGCTCAAAAGTTTGAACTGGTATAGAGGAATAGAAAGCAGCCTTTAAGGTATAACTACTATCTAACTAGTCTAACTATACGTAACACATATTATATATTATATGCAATATAGAAATTCGTATACACGCACTTAGCTGTAGGTATTGTAAAACAAATGTTGTTAACAAACCCAATTCCTTTTGTAAGAAAGCTGTTCAGAGATAAAAACAAGCAACTCGCAACTGTATTAAATTCTCAATCGTGGTACCGCTATAACGTAATAATTATTACTTTTAAGCATATTATTATTGTCATCTATATGAAACTGTTAGTAAATTAGCATTTTGTTCAAAATTGATTTGAAAAAGTGGGTTTCATGTCAGAATTATTTTTTCAAATCCTTGTTACCGGCAGACAAACAATTTAAAAACGAACCTCAGTATTATACAACATTATATTGAGCAATACAATTTCGCACTCGCCCTTCCGTGAAATTCTACGCACAATATTGATATTACATGATTCGTTTGATTTATTCATAGGAATATACCGATTCACACTCGGGACTCTGATTACAATTATAATGGGTTAATAAACTTAATATTTGTACATACTAAATTATATCGTTGGCTTTATTAATTATTATAATTTATTAGTCACATAAAGGTAACGTTACTTAAAGTACGTTACATTATTTTTACAACTTGAATACTTTTTTTAAATTATTGTATTTATTTTAATATTTAAAATTTTAAAGTACAAAATATTAACATAGGTAGGTACATAGGTACTTATAAACATATTGTTTTTTTTTTTTTTTTAATTTATATAATTTAATACTAGTAGTATAAAAAGTTAGGTTGCTAAAGTATTAATTGTATCCTAATATATTTTGAGTAAAATGTGTAGAAAGTTAGTACCTATGAGTGAGACCTAGTCAACAGCTATTATTTCAACATAGGTAATATAGTAAAATCCCAAATAATATTTTAGCAAACCATGGTTTAAAAATGTTACCATCACGAAAAAGGATTACATATTTAATACAAGTATAATGCTATTGGTTGTTATGAATTCCAAGTATTAAGAGGACGTCGTACCCGCATGTGTTGTCTCAGTCTTACAAACGTATGACATAGAAAATTTTCGTTCAGCAGATTCAATAGTGTGTTGTTAGTCTTGATATTAGACTGAATTGACCTATTATCAAATTTAAAGGTAAGATTATTATTTAGGGCCCCACGTAGGCTTTTATTCATTTCATTATTTTTAAGTGAGTTATGATTATTTTAAAATGTACACTTTCAAAGAAGTCATAACTTACTTAAAACTAATAATATGAA
>NC_042495.1:6981986-7025912 GCF_005508785.2 Acyrthosiphon pisum | reverse complement strand
TGTAAGACGGGGACAACACATGCGGGTGCGACGTCCTCTTAATACACCTACGTTTCCATTTTTCCCGAATATATAACATAATACGTATGGATAAATTCAATAAATATAGTACTCACTTAAGTTATTGCACGTTAAGGGATTCGGCTAAAATGCTTCTGCTACTGTCGTCATCGTCCTCGTCGCCACAGTTCTTTTTGCTATGGTTATCGTTCTTGTCTTAGACTTAACTAAAATACAGTGGTTGATGAGCGGTGTACAACTGATAATCAATATCTGGCTATCGACTGTATTAAGCGATTGGAAATGCCCTTCCACGACGATAACCTACACACACATACAATTATGTGTGTTAGTTCTAGCAATTTGAATTAGATGTCTTTTCATCATTAAGCTAACAACATCGTTATTCTATCATAGTGGTAATAAAGGTGTTATAGACATTTTCGATTCAGCATTATAAACGAGTATATAATATGTACCAGGTACCTGTGTGGATATAAGCTATAGGGACCAGGAACTGGAACCGTACCGAAAAGAACCGGTTTTGGAACCGGAACCCTTTGAATATTGGGAACCGGAACCGGACCGGAACCCGTAAGTACATTTTTTTAGGAACCGAAACCGAAACCTATATTTTGATGTAGATTATTGATAATATTAAATACCTAAACGTAATGCGGGTTTCGTTAACTCTTTTCTCTATACTATGCTCTGTACGACAATTCTACTAAACTGTTCTTTCGTCTTCATTGACGCGGTGTATATTGTTTAAATTTATATTTTTATGTATAAGTTATAAATTATTATATCAAACTGAAACATGGGTCACCCAAGTGTGTTAAAAATTAATTTTTATTTGTTTTTTTAATAATAATTTTTTATTTATTTTAAATATTAAAATTTATTTATTTATTTTAATTTATAATTTTATAATAATTCATTTTTTTATAATATTACCTAAATTCTGAAAAAGTTACACTTAATTACAAATATCTGTCACTAAAAAGAGGTTATTAATATTATGTTCATTTTTTTACATAGTACTTTATTGATAAAAAAAAAAGTCAAATAATAAGGGTTAAAACCGGTATTAACAGAAACCGAAACCGAAATCGAAACTCGATATTTTTGAAAACCGAAACCAGAACCGAAACCGAAATTTTTGGTTTTTGAGAACCGAAACCTAAACCCAAACCGATAAAATCATAAAGGTTCCAGTCCCTGATAGGGACTGAACAGTGAACATGACACTCATTCGCACTAAGGTGTGAGGTGATCAAACACAGTAAGTACACATATAATATACCTAATTATAATTATCCCATGAACTGCTAACGACCTGTTTTATGGCATTTAGAACGATTATGTGTGGTTATTGACTTACAATTTATACTTATATACATCGATAAGTCGATTATTATTCGATTAATCAGTGGTTAATACTTATAAGAAATAATCTGACAAACCAATTAATCGCGGTAAAAGTTGATTAGTTGAAATAATCGAACAGGTAATTATATATTATGAACATGTGTATTCATCTACATAAATGCATTATAATATATTCTATATTATATTGTATCCGATTGTTAAATATACAGTAGTATATGAATTTATATATTGATTATTGTACCTATATAATAATATACTGTCTGTATGAAATATGCATGTGACATGTGTGCTGTTTATGTATATATATGTGAGTTATTGATGATTTAGAGTGGGTAAAACATTTGACTGGCTTAATATTATAACATTATGTATGTATGCAGTGTGTGAGTATATATGTATACATGAATTTATGTATGCCGTATGCCTCGTACTGACATGACGTAGTGAAGGCGGTCATCTTATTTTAATACATGTGCAATGTTTGGTTATTAAATAACAGTTTATAGTATATCGGTAATATTATATTGTTGCCGTTGGTTAAAAAATGAAATAGTTAGTATGATTGGACATAACTTTAAACCTGTATTTTATATTTGATCAAAACAACCCAAATAGCTGAGCAACTGCGTTAAAAATCTGTGCAGATTTCATTTACGACGGGCAACGCCGGTAGATTATATATTAAATATTTATTGAAATAATATTAGGTAGGTACATAGGTATATAAATAAATAAATATTAAACATCTCATTCGACTAACACGTTATTCATTTTCGTATACTATTAAATAATATATTATATTCTGCTTTCGATCCAAAAGACGTCCCGCCGTTAGGCGCGCCAACTGCAGCGAGGTCTGCACAATATTGTAATGTATTAATGTAAAATAATATGTCATAGTGCAGACTCTAGTCGGTGGCGGCCGGCAACAAAGTTATAATATTAATATGTATATTTTTTCTGACGTAGGTACCGTCGCCAAAGCGATATTCGTTTGGACCTATAATATAAAATATATATGCTCGAAAACCGGAGAACGCGCCACGCGCCATATAATATAATATTTTTTCGGCGCCGTCTCGGTGCGTAGCCGCAGATCGAGAAGCGTCTGAATATAATATATATTAATATTGTATGTCGTACAAAAATATTACCTTCACTACACAGTATGTCCGACACGCGGCGCTTTCGGTGAAAAAAAAAATAATAACGCTTTCCAGATGGCCGTTGAAGTGTATCGAGTGTAGTATGTAATATTATTATGATTATGTCACGATAAGATTCGGGCCAGGCCGATATGTACGGTCTCGTCTTCGGATAGACGTCAAACTATATAATATAACACATAACTATATGCATACACATGCGCATAAAACAGATATAGCCCCGCCGGATGGACAGTATCGCGTAATAATATAATATGTATAATATGGGTGTATATACGGGGTGCGCGCGGAAGCGAAAATAAGGTCTGTATATTATTATTATTATTATTATTATTACTATTATAACGGCCTAACGCCCGCGCTGCTTGAACTTTACACGCCCGTCGAGGCCAAAGGTACTACCAGCTATATATAAAGTATAAGTGCAATATATACATATATATCGACCGTTGGTGTGTACTTCTTATATGTGTGTATAATAATATATACGACTGCCCTTTACAAACCGTGTATCCTAAAAGGGTTAACCCGAACTGCTATAAAGGAAAGTAAATACCAATTTTTTTTTTTTTTTATATATACACGACGTTAAATCCTATCCTTCGTCCCTGGGGTCCTTCTTCCCGGTCGCGGCTACTATACTATTATTATACGCACATTATCTTATTATGCACGCGCTGCAGTCGTCGTCGTCGCGCTGTTACATATATTGTCGTCGTGCACTGCCCAGCAATGTATATTATTAATATATATATATATATAGGTATATACCACGCTACCGATGCGTACTGTACCATAAACCCTGCATGTGTATTGAAGATCGTCGACTTGAAAAATCCTTAAACGAAGAAAAAAAAATCTAAGCCCATAAACACTGCAAACCAACCCTATCCTCGCGCCGCGGGTGTTCGCCACCGTCTCCGTATTTTGTCACATTATCGCCGCTGCACATCCGCATACAATATATCGTAATATAATGCATAACGCGACACACAATATAATATATTACATACTATGGGTAGCCATAATGCGTGTTCGACTTGACATTGAAACGTGGTCAATGTCGCACTTAACGTGACCATGAGATACTTACGCATATAATATATACGTATTATTATTGTTGTATGTGTGCGTTGTGTGCATTATATTATAATATATTTTCATTGTGTGCGCTCGTCTTGACGGCCGGAGAAGCATGAGAAAAAACGTTCGGCCGAGTTTTTGTTGCGACTCAGGGAAAAAAAATACGGCCGAAAACCGTATGGTTTCCGCGTTCGACAAAATACACACAATAATATTATACACGATAACATAATAATATATGGCCCGAGACGCGTTACAATAATAATAATAATATTATACATAAATATATATTATTTAGACGTCGGTACACCATTAGATATATATATAAGTACAGTTAGTTAGTAGCTATATATCGCGTATCGGTAGGGGCGTAAAAAAAAAATAATAGCAAGAGTACACGTTTATAAGTATATATAACCATAGCGTGACTAATCAGAACGTTTCGAAAATAGTAAGTGATGTCTCGTACATATTATAATAATAGCAATAATAACATAGTATTACACTGTATAGGTAGGTATATAGGTAGGAAACAACGCTCGGGGGCGCTAACGATTCACGGCGGTAGGGGGAGGTAAAAAAAAAACGAAACGTTTTCCGAACGCCACCGTGCGCCGTGCAGTACCTATGTATAGTTTTTATCGACGGAAAGAAAGAGCGTCGACGAGGGAGGAAAATAGTCTTTCACTATTCAAATATTATTATACACACAAACGCGCGACGAAAAACGAAAACAAATTCGCCGTCGAATCAAGGCGAAATCCCCCCAAACGTTTTTACTTTGTTTCCCGAAAAACATATACGCGAAAACCCAGTGGCGGAAAATGTGCGTTCATTTGCCGTGGAAAGCTGCTATGTACGCAAACAACGACTACACAATATACATAATATAGTCTATTGTGCAATCACATAAACTCGCGGTATATATAGGTATACGTACCTACACTAGTGCCTTGTAAACATATTATTTTACGCGCCCCTTAAAATATATTTATCGGAAAAAAAATTAAGTACCTATTTAAATCATTACACTGTAATCCAAACACCGCACATAATCATATTGTATAGCCATCGCCGTTTAAAAACAATTTTCTGCGGATACGCTCCGATTCGGGATCGTCTCGTCAGGGACTGAAATCGTGTGCAATACCATATTATATTGTGTGTATTACGAAATGTTGAATGTTCCTGTAGGCAGTTGTAAGCAGTCGTGGCCTGCAGTGACCTGTATAATGAATACGTTTTACTATTAAGTTTTACGTATTTTGAATATTAACTAACTATTGTAAAAAATAATTTTAAATCTATGATTGTGTATTAGTAATTATTATTATTAATTAAAACTTGAAATTTAATAATCTTTAAAATGTTAACCATTAACTTTTGATGATTAACACAAAACCAAATTGGATTGGAAACATTGTGTTTCTTTTACAAATAAAAAGTAGACAAAATTGTACATTTTGTAATTAACCAATTTCGATTCTGTTGAAAGACATAAGTTATAACCTCTTTTCTAGTGTTCTTAGAAAATCATAATATTTCCAAAATAAAACATTTGATAAAAAATCTACTACCATTATAGTCCCATCACAATAACTCACAGTAATTCTTAGAAAAAACGCTGATTCAAATATTCTTTCAAAATTAAAATCGATTTACTCTTGATATTCTAATTTTTTTAACAAATTACCAAGACATAAATCTCAAGACATAAATCTGATATATTATTATGTATGGCTGACCCAATAAGTAACAATAAGTACTGTATTATAAATTATAAAATATTTTAGTTTTTGCGTGTCTGCATCATCCGATCACACTCATTCCTCTATAGAGGTTTCAATGATATTGTCATATTATACATTGTATCCTTACCTATATGTATAATTAATGTAAATTAGGGGTCACGCCGTACACCTATACCGTACGATTATCTGTATTTCTATAGTACCTATACGTTATATTGGATATTGATGAGTAAGTTGGTTATCAATCTTGTGAGAAAAGGTCTGTAATATTGTTTTATCAACCTTTTTAATTAATTTTGGAGGCATTTTAGCTTCAATACTGTAAACCGTTGCATTTTTGGTAATTCCTACCAAATTTCGTCATTACCAAACTACCTTGCTCTATCTATTATCATAGAACATAATTAGGTAGTTAATAATATTAAATAATGTGGAAAGACTTGTACACTATTTACTTATCTTTTAGAAAAAAAAGCAGAATACTATGCAATTACTTAATAGACAATAGTATTTTATACACTTTAAATGTACATATAGTATTGAAATGTTTTGTTTTTTTAATACACACATTTACTTAACAAAGTACACTGTATATGCTGGAATGCATAAAAAAAAACTACAAGTAAAAAAAATTAAACATTTTTATTGTTTAACAAAATAATATTGCAAAATAAATTGTATATTATGTAGAAAATAATATCTAATAAATTATAAATATATGCATATCTACCTAATATTCAAATTAATTTGACATGAACACGAATTAAAAACTATGTTTTTTTAAAACATTCCTAACGGGCTCGAACCACAGAACCCCTCCCATAGTCCCATCAACCCCATATTATAGGCCCCTGTCAGTATGACTAGATGAAGTGTGTTTTGTTGTTGTTATTATATTATATTATAGTAATTTCTATAAATAAAATATAACGCTGTACTCTTGAAGTCTTGAATTTGTACGTCAATACAATGATTCAAATAAATTACAAGATATTTATACTAGTATAGATAACCTCTTAATAACCTTTGGATTTATCTTCATACTACCCCGGCCGATCCGTACATATAGATAATATATTGTTAATTTAAAATAAACTGAGGTATGATCATGTTATTAATCAATCCTGGAATTTTTATTACAATATCAACATTGTATTATTCTATAAAATATTTATTTCATCCAGCATAGTACCTAAATTCTAAAGGGTCAGCCGCCGTAACGAATGTTAAAACAATAACCATATTAATAATAGTAATAGGATAATATTGCAATAGAAATTAATGATCGAGTCATTATCGCACCGAAAGTATATGAAACGAGAGGGTCGTGTACATAGTGCGCAATCACAGAGAATATTATATGTTTTTATCTGTAAGATGAGATTATTATCGTTGTAGCGTATCGCATTATATATAGGCGCTTTGTACCTATCTTAAATTTCTGTAAATCATTCAATTTGTTTTCTAATTTTTTTTTATTTATTTACAAGCATATATTTTTTATCCGGTGCCACCGAAAATAACCCCGTGCAATGAATAACACTCCAGTTGCATGTGAAGTTTATCGCGTGAAACTAAGAGGGTTGACCGTGTAATATTTCACCGGCTCACCAACTTCCGGCCCTCACACTGCGCACACCCGTCGCCCACCCTGTGTTTAATTTACCGGAAAAATACGATTTTTGAAAAATCGGTCCCCCGCGCGACCATATAATACGGGCTAATTTCGGTTCGCATCGCTCAAATTCAGTACGAGCTAGTCCGAGTTCTATAGTTTTCGTTTTTCAACAACGTTGCAACTGCACACACGCACTGATAATATTATAAAATATATATATATATAATGTGGGTACCTAGTACCTACCTACGTCTCTATATAGTATATTATCGCCTTCAGACGGGTTTACCTACACATCTTTGCATTCCGTTTTACTTTTATAGGTACGTCGTATTATATTATATTATACATAATATACTTATATATATACATACATATATATATATAATGGTCTATATGCGTTACATTATTTCTCCGCACGCCGTTCGATTTCAGAGTCAAACGACTGAAATAGATTGGGGGCTATTTTATGCGGTAATAACCGATTTTTATTTGCCACCGGATACGGTTAAAAAATAAAAGTAGGACTATACTGGGAATTGCCAGGATTCCAATTTGACGGAATGGGGATACCGATAGCATCAAAAAGCCGCGGAATATAACGCTCACGCACACGCTTACACACACGTTTATACGCACATATACTCGATCGCAGCCGAATAACAATATCGTCGCCGGAATTCCATCAGGCAGTTCAATTGTCCGTGATAAACTGATCGTTTTTTAGCATTTTTCCTTCCATTTCCTATGGTTTTCTTTGTGCGTCCTCCGCCGCGCCAGCGACAACGCCTCCGCCACGCGGTGTGGAATCACGAGTTTCTTTTTAGTTTCGCAATCGTGCACCCTTTTGCTGCAATATGTTTCCTTTGTTTGGAAAAATCGTGGTTTTCTCATCGATTAACGATGGTAAAAAAAAAAAAAACTACTATATGTAGGTACCCCAAGCGCTGAGACGCATAAGTTATGTATATAAAAGTGTACCAAACATCTAACCACACTTGAATTAAACATCGAAAACAGGTTTATGCCTAACAGAACCGATAAACTAGGTACTTAGCTGACTAAAAACTAATTTGTAACACCAAATAATATAATGTTTAATTTTTAAGAAACCAAATACTTATTGGACAAAGTGATGACAGTGAATATAATATTACATCGGTAGATAGAGATATTATGGTCTTATTGCTGAAATACCGTACAAGAACTATAAAGAAAAAAAGGCTTATATGATAATATTAATAGTCAATAAAACAAAATTATTAATAAGTGACGATATTGAACATTTCAATTAAAACGTAATATTATTTATCATGGTGTTAATTAATTATAAAACATTTTATTGTTTACAAACAATCAAACGAAAACCATTGGTCATGCATCATATCGATGTACCTACTAATGTTTTAATGTATGCTTAAATTACCCGTGTAATATTCGTGTAAATAAAGTAGATAATGACTAAAGAGTAACGATTTGTAGGTATGTGCAATAAATGATAAATGAGATCAATTTATTAGATGTAAAAATTAAATAATATCATAATAAAACTCAATAAATTAGGCACTATTCATATTATAAAAAATAAAGCATAACATAGAAAATAATACTAAAATTATAACTAATTTATTGCATAATATATTATAATAATAAAATGTAACTAAGACGTAGTACTTTTTATTGCGTGCGTATATGTATAATTTAAAAGAGTAGATCACGTCACAATACATGAAAAAAAATTGACATATTTTATGGGGGAAAATGTGAAAATCGGGGTTTTTGTTAGATTTTTCACGTTTCAGTGACCCTTCTTGTCGTAGAATAATTGATGTATAAAAAAAAAGTCGGCAAATGGAAAAACACACCGACATCGAGGTGATCGGACGATGACGATTAAAGCCCCCCCATTAAGACCTATTATAAACGTCCCTTATTTTCTCTTCGGGGCTATAAGTGCATGCGCGTGTGTGGGAAGAAGACCAGACGAGGAGTGGGACCGACGGGCGGCAGTGGAGAGAAACATCGGCGAGATGACATCGCGACGAACAAGAAGAAAAAAGTCTGTCGTCTGCGTGCGTCTATTCTCTCTGCCATTAACGTTTTGCGTAAGCATTTTGTGGCCATTGATGTGTCGATCCCCGAAGCAGTATTATGGAGTGTGTATAGTATTATACACACACTGCCACTCGCACACTTTGAAATGGTTAAAAGGCGACGACTCCTCTCTTTTGCAGTCTCCCCCCTCCTGCCCGTAAACCACCCGACCAGTGGTGCGCTATACAGGAACGAACGGCGGCCGATCTTTGTGTCTTTTATATGCTCTCTCCGAGCCGCTTTGTTCCGCCCGCTATCTAAAACGTTGGATCAGTGGCGGCGGAACCCTTGTTATTAATGTACGCTGTGTGCAAGAGATTTCGGCGATATTGCCAATGCAACGCGATATACATGCTTATTTATTTTATTTTTATTTTTTTTGCAATTTTTTTCTTCCCTTCTCTGTATAATATATGCACACTCGTCCCCAGAGACGCGTCGTCCCCGCGGCTCTCTCCTCTACTCTGAACTCGAGAGAAAGTCGGTGCACAGATCTGTCGGTAAAACCTCATCAAAGTGCACGGCCGGGAAATCAAAAACATTTTTTAAAAAACAATAAATTAAAACAAAATCTTTCCCCAAACGCGATTTTTTTTTTATATACAAATACAGAAATATACTTTTGCACATAACTTCAATTTAATTTTCAGGGATTTAATTTTCTATTTCTAAGGTATTCATAACATAACGTCACATAACGTCACATAACACATAACGTCATGGCATATGTTTTTATTAATCATTACTCAAGTATCATGATGCTTCAGTCCTACATGCGGTTTATTTAATCAAATATAATATTAATTCAGGCTACTTACAACACGCGTCATTGCGCCAAATACGAAACATAACTGTTGTTATGAGTATTTCCATCATCATTGCGCTAAATATGCAAAATATCTCAACTAAACTATTATATGATTACCACTATATGTGCAGGTTAACTATTAATTACATATATACTAAACTGTAGAAAGATCTAAGAAGTAGTTTATATATTAAGCATTAGTACATTAGAAATAGTAGTTTATTCATATTTCATACAATGTCTTGTT
This sequence comes from Acyrthosiphon pisum, assembly GCF_005508785.2. Classification (NCBI taxonomy): domain Eukaryota; kingdom Metazoa; phylum Arthropoda; class Insecta; order Hemiptera; family Aphididae; genus Acyrthosiphon; species Acyrthosiphon pisum. The sequence continues at coordinate 7,015,753 of NC_042495.1, read as the reverse complement.
ATATTTGGATACCACAATGGAGTTACAAAAATAATTGTATAATTTATTCAAATACTTAGGGAAACATATTATATGACTAATCTTAATCAACTACATAATATTAAATTATTCATGATTTGTTTTATATTAAAGTTGTAAATTAAATTAACTCATATTAATTACCTTTAATAGGTCAATACAATTAATAGTATCATAATAATATATTGTAAACAAATATATTTCTGTATAGTTTTGTAAGACAGTATATAAGACATAACATCAAAATTAAAAAAAAATAGTATAAAACATAATTTTATTTTAAAATAAAAAATTAAATTGATTCAAGTTCAAAATGGAATTAGTTTTAATTAGTTTTGCTCCTGTCTTCTTCTACAATTTTTCAATATTTTTGACCATTTTTTGATTATAAAATTCTCCATTTTGATACACTTTACAGCTTCCCTCAACAGCAGTTGAATAAAAAAACCATTAAACACAATCCAAGTCTCAAGGAATCTGTTGATATAACTTTTATTGAAAACAGTTCAGTAGTTTTTGAGTCTATTAACTATTTACATCGGATAAACCAAAATCCATTTTTAGCTGTATAACTGCTTAACTCGACTTCGTCAGTGAAAAAAATTAAAAATAAATAAAATATAGCGCTAAATAAAGATGTACCTTCGGCTACTGCAGATTGGATATATAGCGCTTAGTATAAATCGAAAGTGGTTCAAACGACTCCGTAACTTTCCTGATAAGTACAATTTTAAATTTTCATAAAATCGGTCAAGTAGTTTTTAAGTAAGTACATAAGCTACATTCAATTCTCATATTTGCGTTATGATATAATTATTTTTTTATTCCATACAAGGATGATTTGTTGAATGATTTTACGTCACCTTCCCAATAACCAATGGCAACCATCAAATACACAACTACATAATACTAATTTCTACTAATTATTTCTACTGTTACTATTATAATCTGTAAAATTTAACCAATGGTAAACATTTGTAAACAAAAAAAGGTTTTCAAAATTGATGGTAGATTTAGAAATCCCTGTGTTCAACTTTTCCAATTTTTGTTTCATTAAAAACCTTATTCGGTTAATTACAAATAATTTTTTAAAAAAATAAGCCAATTAGTCCAGATGTTTTCAAATGATTACCAACGAACAGAATTTAATTTTAATTCTTACTTTTAAATATTTTCATGAGACAATATAAAATTATTGGTGGTTTAAAAAATACGCTATAAACACACTCCGTGGCTCAAATAATCTATTGGTATAACTTTTATCTCAATCGGTCAAATTGATACAAATTTACACGATTAATAACAGGAAACATTCAAATATTATATTTAAAATATCATAATAATCCTAACTAATACGAATATATTATACATCAAAATAGTAAAAATAATATTTAAAAAAAGTTAGGAAAGCTAAATTCCCAGTTTCTAAAAGCATTAAACACAATAAACTATTATTCAAAATACAATTTAAACAGAATTTGGTAACCCAAATATGTTGGTCTAGGCGTTAAGAGGACGTAACACTAGTATTTGTTGTCTCCTTCTTACCAGTGTGTAACATAGCAAATTTACGCTCAGCAGAACACGTGTAGCTTTGTTAGTTTAAAAATTAAAATGAATTGACCTATTATGAAACTTGATATTAAGAATATTATTTGTGTTTGTATGTTTGTTTTTTACGATAGTTTTTTTTAGCAAGTTATGAGTATGTAATATACCGTAAATTAAAAATGTTCATAACTCACTTAAGAACTGAATTATTGTAAAAAACCAACACACAAACACAGATAATGTTCTTACCATCAAGTTTCATAATACGTCAATTCTCTCTAAAGTTTAAACTAACGAAGCTAGGAGTGTTCTGCTGAGCGTAAATTGTCTATGTTATGCGCTGGTAAGACGGAGACAACAAATATCAGTGTTACGTCCTCTTAACATAAAAAAAACGAAATGAAATCAACGATTGAATAGCATGTGGAAATCAATGCTATTATAGCATTGTGAAACTTCTTAAATCAAAATTACTGTCCCATAATTCAAAGACACTACTGTATCATAACTGCGGAGGATCGGGAAAGACCCACCTTGACGTGGTGATCCCCCTTAAGCCGTAAGGTGACCAAGAGGTCTTCGCGAGGACTGCAAAGATCGGTATGGAGCTCACCCTCCGATACCAGAAGCAGTCCTAACATAACCAGTGGTGATCGTCGTGTGATTAAAAGTGGAAACGAACATCTAAGAGTTAGCAGTCGAAGGACTATAAAGGCTATCAAAGACGACCATATACCAGCTGACTTCGGTCAGTGCCTACGATGAAGGTTAAACTATATAGTCACAACCATGGAAGGTTAAGTAGGATAAAACATCCAAGACATGGGACTAAAGCCCATCTAAGTGGCAAAACGAAAAGAAAATACATAAAGCTGAGGATACAAATGACTGAGACCATAAGGTATATTTAGTATACATCCATAGACCGATGGTGCTGAAGATGAGACCGTGCCAAAGGCTTAAAGACAAAAGAGACAAAAGTCAAACCCGAAGCTCAGTGGCTCGTAAGTAGCGGTCACGGTCTGCAGTTATAACGGCGTATACCCTCAAACCATGTATTTTCTGTATCATAGCTACGACCAATAATCACATACGTGAGCTAAACATTGTTACTGACCAAAGAAGACAATAAACGGCTAATGCCCTTCGAACTTAATTTTTATACATTTAGTCCAAAATTCAACCCAGAATTTCAAACTTATGAAAGAAGAAAATATCAAGAACTACAGGCAAAATAACAGACCAAATAATATATCATATGGGTATAAAAAGCAAACGACTAAGTTTCCGTTAGTAAAATAAAACCAAATAAATAAAAAAAACGCAGGTAAGTGGATGTCGCTCTGCTGTACAGTAGATTACAAGTGGGTAATTGTATATCGGTTGTATTAGACTTGAATCCAATGATATAATATCATTGTATAAGAAAAACGATTCAGAGCGGAGACGGTTTGACAGTCAAGATATTTTATATTTTTGTTATTATTTATTTTATCATGTAAGTTGAATTAATATTAAAATATTATAATTTTTTATTCGTTTCTATGGTGATAAACAAAGCGTTAGAAATTAAAATCCCATTTTTAGCGTTTTTTCGTAACTTTTTCCGGTGGTTTTTCCCGTGGCATTAAATAACTGTTGAGAAAATCGAAAAATGACCTCTTTAAAGTACCATCTTGATCCAATTTGCTAAAAGATAAGGTATTATATGTTGAAATCGAAACACTCCTTCTGGAAGAAATTTTGTATACAGGATATAAAAAAAAAAAAAATAAACACCATTGTAAAAACAATAGCTCCCTCGCTCCGCTCAGAATCTAAAACGTCCATTAAGATGACCAAGGACCTGATAGGTGGATGTTATTCAAGACATCAAAAACATAAAAGAAGAGTGAACTTTTGACGACGCATATGATGAGAGAAGTGGTGAGGTTTTGTGATGGCAGCAATAGCACTTAATGGTCCGATAAACTAAAAAAGAATGAGAATATGTTGGTCGTATATTTTATCTTAAAATTAAACTATATCTATAATTAAACATCTTAAAACAAACATTTGTAATTCGTAGCTATGGACAATAAATCTGAATATCAACAATCGTAACTATGTGTCTTTGTACTAGTAACGAATGGGTGGACGGACGGACACAACGGTGACTTATATTTAGAAACCTAAAAATACATAGGTTCAGATGATGAGGTAAGTCCATAGAGCCACTGGTCATTTATACGGCTAGTTACATAGGGCTGGTTTACTCAAGCGTGATAATGACAATAACAGTAGGGGGCGAGCATAAAAGACTATGATATCGGTGCTGCGGAATCCGCAGCGTATCTCACTGGAAGAATTATACCACTGGGCGAAAAAGATAGAGAATCGTCTTACAGCACAGAAACGCACTGCTGTTTTGATACTCTCCGTGGTTTCGGTCCTGTAGGTGCAGATTCTGCTGCGTCCTGTGGCCCCGCCGTGGAGCCGCATACTGCCGAACTCTAGCAGGAACGTTTCGTTTCCACGGTTTCTGCGCTGCCGACGTCTGTATTCATCGCTATCTAATAAAGTCCTTTCACTTAACCACCGTGTGTTCTATTGTCTCCGTCACCGCCGTGACAAGTTCATGCAGCACTGTAACCGTCGTCGTATCACTGGTACCGTCGGGGTGATGCCGTGTCGTCGTCGCTCCGTTTGCGACCCATGCAGTCGGACACACGCGATCACGTCGCGCCACCTTCCGGTGGCCGGAGAACTCACACTTCGTGATTTATCACCGTTCACTTTCACATAAATACTTCGAACCCCACGCCACCGTAGCCTTGTCATCATTCCCTCGGCCAATAGAGAGAACGGTAAGATTTTCGGACCCTACGAAGAACCGCATAGTTCATCAAACAGTCTAACTAAATCTTCTAATATCACATCTTCGTTTGTCTCATCGGTGTGTTGCAGTTGTTCTTTTATTTTACTAAAACGTATTGTTGTAATCATATTTTTAATATCTTCTCGCCCGGTAGATTCGATTTCTTCATCCGACTCATTGTATGATGCTGCAATTTCGTTTCTTTTTCGTAGTGCGTAGGTATATGACTTTCACGTTTGTAAACTGAACCACAAATTAACTAATTTCATATTTTGTCCTAGGTCGTTACTGATAAATTCAAATATCTCCCAGACAACGGGTGCAACTAAAGCACTAAACTATCGTTTATTACTAGCCATCGAGTAGGTATGCTGTGGCATTCAACATATTATTCTAATCGGCCAGTATCAAGATATCAGGCCTGTTTATTGTTCTAAAAACTATTATTATTATTGATATACCAGCTATACCAACGGAGAGGTGTATATTATTATTTTATAATATTTTAACGAGGATTTGCATTTTGATTTGCATTATGCTATTATATACATATATAGGTGACATATTTTAGATTCTGAGCGGAGCAATGAATGTATTGCGATTTTACAACTAAGTGCGATTTGTTATCTTCATTCTATGAATAGGTACACGTTTTATAGTAAAAAAATGATTCGATTTTCAATATCGAGTATTATTTATGATAGCAATTTAGATCTAGTTGGTACATTTGAGAGGTAAAATTGAAAATTCCAAGTTTTCTTAATTAACTAATACATTTTGAAGGTTTTACAGAATTAAATAAAATAAAGTACTTAATAAAAATGTTCCATTGACAATAATGGGTATACCTCAAAATTAGATGACTCAAAAAGAATTAAAATATTTTGAAAATTGTACCATGTATAGAAAATCATCCTAATCTATACATTTAGTGAAAATTCCAAGTATCTACAGACATCTGTTTCTGAGTTACAGCAAAATATCAAAAATTGACTGATTAGACATTGTGAACTTCCGGAATACCATCCAATATTGTAAAAATGTTAATATCAAACGCTCATAAAAAAATGTATGTTATTTTCCAGAAAAATAATTTTTTTGTTTAAGGTAGAAAAACTTATGAGAAACTTTGCATTTAATTTTCAAGATTTTGAACAAGTTAAAAATTATTTATCGACAATAATTTTAAAAAAAAATTGAAAAAATTGAAAATTTCTGATGGCTTTGGTCAAAATATTTTTTAAATGTTATTAATTATGGAGAATGGTCATATAAACATTTGGTGAACATTTAATATACCCATTAAATTAAATATGTGGAAAATGGTTTTGCATACAAATTCGCAATTTATGTTTTTGTTTTCCCCGACGCTTTTGAAAACTACTGGCCATTTGTACTTTGGACCCCTATCCCTTCCATAAGTAACAACTATATAGGTATTCACTTTCCTATCAGAAAATATGCTTATGTAGAAAATCGGAGCAGTTTTACTGCTCCAAAAGGTAATGGAAAAAATAACACATCATTGTAAATCAATACATGCTTTCAACCACTCAGAATCTATAAATCGAAAAATATGTAAAAGATAAACGTAAATATTCTATATATTTAAGTTAAGAAAACTAATGTACTGGAAAAGTTGTTTGAAGGTACTACAAGTACATAATATATTTGTTTAAGTAGTTTAAAATTAAACTCTCATTGGGTCATATAATTATATTTATTCGATAATGTTGCGTTTCTATAATCGAACAATAACACAGTGTGGTATTATAATTTTAAACTTTTTTACACACAAACCTATGAAATTATTACCTTTAAAAAACCACTGAAACTTACCCAAAATGGCGACCAAGAAGTTTCCAATGTTAAATTATTCCCCTTCCTATTACTTCACGCAATATATCGTGTTGCCATTTAAAATTGGCTACGTTCATATTATAATAACTACTGTCTGGTTGTCAATCAGTGTGGGTCGCGGGACAGGTGACTCTCGTGTTACGGTGTAGGGGATGAAGAGGGACTGTGCATTGTTTGCCAAAGTTTGCCCCTTTTACCCCGCTTGTCTCTCACGCTGGACTTTGGACAATGGCCGCATTACTTCCGGTCCGGCGTGCACCAGTTCCGTGTCATCATCAACCTACTACCCCCACTCCACAGTCCCTACTTGTCGCATTGTTTACAAAAACCCGCACCACCCATAGTGCATATATACACACTTGCGTATATATATATATTATATATATACAGTGGCGGTCCGAGAGAGTACACCATTATTCAAATGATACCATCTCATTCGCGCACGAGTCCAATTTAGTCCCGTGTACATATTAAACTTTCAATATATATACATAGAGTAGTTTATACAGGGGGGCCTTTGTAGTAGTGAATGAGGATCGGAGGAAGTCGAAGAGGGATAGGACATGTAAATGATGAAAAAAGTATCCGAACCAGCTTAAATACTGAATATTCTATAACTTTTTATTATTTCTATTATTATTATCCGACATGCGAGCCTTATTCGTAAAACGTACACCGCTGAGTGGCGTGCCTGATAAGCGATAACCATTGAATACAGCAGACTAATTGAAACCGTCAATCCCTATGTCAAATATGAGGACATGGGGTACCTTCTATACTTGGGAGTGAACTATAGTTATAATACCATTATTATATATTATAGGAAATAAACTAATACTGTAACGCTCGATTGCAATCAAACATTTTAAACAAAACAATCGTTTAAGGGTTTAAAAACAAAAATGTTTTACCGATTATGTTTTAGTTCAGACGAAAACAAGTAAATTTTATTAAAAAATCATGTACTTCTAAACTGTATAAGTACAATCAATACATATATAGTTATGTAGTATTATAGTAGGTACTTATCAACCTTTATAATTTTTTTTAAACTGTGTACTTAAATTATACGTATAAGTGTATAACTGTTATTGTAACTAGAATATATTATATATATATTTATTCATAGAATTAGTAAAGATCACGATATAAATATATAATATATCCTCGAGAAAACACATTAATTCATCCAGTAATAAATAAATTAAATTAAGCTGTTTATCCGTTTTCCATTTCATTAGCCATAACTCCTTTTAATATGGATGTACATTCAATTTCATTGAAATCGTCTTTATAAAAATCATAATCCGGTTTAACATCATCAAGAGTACAACTGCATACTGTAACAGGTAACAAACAAGACAGAGGAGCTAAAGTAACTGAATTTGATTCGAACTTTTTACTAAAAAAAGAAAACAAGTCATCTACATATCGATAATAAAAATTATGAACCCTCAGGTAGTATACAAGTGTATATAAATCATTATTTAACTGCAATGTAATATTTTGCGAACATCAAATAATGAATAACTAATAAGTAATTAAATAATTGTTTATTCTTGATTACGTATGTATAACTTTTAATAGCTAGTCTTGTTAGGTTTCGATTGATGCGACTTTGATAGAGTTTATCGTTATTTTAAGAATAATAGACACGTTAAATTAAAATATTACTAAACATAATTTTACATAATAAAAGATCTTTACTTTTCAATAAAATAAAATATTAGCCCTCTTAAATACGATTAAAGTTAGGTGTCCCATCTTACCTAAGTTTCCCTTAATTCGAAAATGTTGTATGTACAAAACACTAATATTAAAGTTATTATAAATGCTTCCACTAGATACGCAATATATACTGCATAATATGACATATATGTTATAAATGTACAACACATGATGAGTACTTTCTCGTATATTATTATTAGGTTCGATAATGGCGGTTATCGCATCGACATTTTCCACCGATCCATCATCGCGAGATCACGACGGAAAATTACTATTACATAATATTATTGTGAATTTTATTATAATGATATCCACAGACCGCAGCTGCAGCCGATTCGAGCTCTCGCGCCCCCGTGTGTTTTGATCCGGTCGCGTTCGTTACACGTACCTACGTGTTCGTTACGCGGGCACGGACACAAAATAAATTTTAATCATGAATTATAAATATTATATAATATTATATTATATTATATTATATAATAATACATACCTGTGTAATGTGTATACCTATTAGTTATATACATATGTGGTGGATCATATTATAATATATACCTACCTACGTCCATGTGCTGCGCGAATACCTCGACGTGTATCGCGTTGCCCCGTGCTCGTGCAGGCTGCAGGTATGATGTATATAATGAAACGTGTGTAACGTGCATATTATAACAAGACGTATGCATTTTTTACGCATTTTTCCATGCACCGTAATAAAAAAGAAAACAACCCCGGCGAGCCTAATGGATTTCAAGGGTGGCCCGCCCCGTTATTAACGGGCAAACAATAAGCGCCGGTGTTCTTCAAAGGGTATATACAATATATATAGGTGTATAGTATTATTATTATACGTTTATGTACACTTAAAGAAAGACCTGGCCGCGCGTACAATATATAGTATAATATATCATGTGTATATATTATATATTTGGCATATGCACACTTTTTCGAGATTCGAGTCGCTGCAGCGCGTTCTGCGATGTATGTATGTAATAATATTATACAATGCAATCGGCCCGGTTCTATATCTATAACACGAGCCCACGCGTGCTATATAAGTATAATAGTAATAATAATAATAATAATAATATAAGAATATAGTAGGTATAATATACAGGTATAATAATATTATATAATATGATATCATAATACCTATGCACATTATATATATATTATATACATTTGTTATATATTACCTACATACATTGTTGCAGTGTACACAGCGGCGCGTATATTCCCCAGACGTCCGAAAGCAGAAGAAACGAAATCTTAGTAGCCTCGTCATCACAGCACCGAGACGTCCGTCCGTCGGTATTGTCTCTATTATCATATTATAATAATATATATTATTGTTATATTATAGGTATCACCGCTGCACGAGGCACACTTTGCGATGATTTATGTTTGCTCGGAGTGTACACGGCGGCGTCGGTGGCAAGTGGCGACTTATGAAATATTACCGTACGGCTGCATTACTCATAATATAATATTATTGTATATTATATCTATACGAATTGCATACGGAGTGATCCATTTGGCTGGTTTAGCATTTTCACTGACTATTTGGGGTATACTAATTTTCCAAAGTCAATAACCGATAAATCTTGTATTTAAAAAAAAAAAATTTTTATTATTATTATAGTTTGAAAATTTAAGCAGCTACTTGTATATTACAAGGTATATAATATAGGTATATTATACTTTTATTATATTTTACATTCTGTTTACGACTTTTACAATATTTAAATCTAGTTTTTACTACTTTTTATCATCCCAATAGCGTGTTTCTTTTACATTACTATATTCTGAAGTTGAATAGTGAAATCAGAATGATTATCCAAAAATGAAAAATTATATTGAATAATACTGAATAATTATATATTTTTTAAATCTATATAAGTCATAATAAGTAATAACTAATAAGCATTTACACGTCTTACTTAGCACATATATATTAATTGTTATTTATTGCTGCGATTAAATGATCGCATGGGATTCCATATCCCATATGATGTAGGGACATCAATAGTTTTAGAAAATTCCCTATCCTGCACTTTTAGAAATTAAATAAAAATGTAGTATAAAGTCGTAATATTAAAAATAAAAAACACATAAAACCACTATGACAAGGCGCAGTAAAAAAAATTGATTTGTACGTAAAAATATAGCGTAATAATGTTTGTAAATACTTCAAACTTCGGTATACAAGTACATATTTTTTTTTTAATACTAAAATTGATTTAAAAAAGAATAGGGTATATAGCTAGTCGCAGTTAAATGTATATACCACCCTGTATAATATATTATGTGTGTAAGTAGGGTCCGGAGATGAGTATATTTTTCGACCAGCGTCGACGGGTCTACAGCACACAAACATAGGCACATCGTATATATATATATAAATTATGTACACAAATATAGTGAGAGAGGGAAAGAGAGAAAGACAGAGTTCCCATGAGGGTAAACATATGATATTATATAATATAAAAATACTAAAAGGGGGAGGGGGCACAATGCAGGTTTTGTGTGTGGATATCGATATATTATTATTGTTATTATTATTATTATTATTATTAATACGTTCGCAGCTGCCTCCGCGGAGATCTCGCGAGCCAAAAACCGCCCCGGCGGCGGCGTATCGTTTTACGGTCGCGGCGACGGCTGTGGCATAGCGGGCCGATCGCGACTATATTGTGTGTCGCAACGGAAATGTCAACCGACAGACGACCGACGATTATGTCGAATTTCTCGGTATCCACTCGAGCACAATAATGGGGACCGCGTTTGATACCTACCTATATACCAATATGAACGCGAAGAGTACACGCACAAGGTGTATACATATTGTGTACAGGTAATAGGTATAATGTATAGGTATATAATTCGTCGATATCAATATTGTTATATCTATACAGCGAGATCGGAAACACAATGTTGGGGTTTTAATATTTTAATCTCGTGGGATTTTCGAGAAAAAATACGTTTTGTTACAGCAGGATTTTCGGTTGACACCGATTCGAAACGGCGGCCGGAACAAAGATGTCCCCGACTACTGTAATATGTCTAATACACGCGGAAAGTATTTTCGAGTCTAGCTGTAATACTGCGATCGCCCCTGCTGCAGGTGGTACTTTTTTTTTATATCATATTATACAATAATATATAGATATAGACATTTATTTCCATTTAAATTTTAATAATTATAATATACAATATTATTATTTAACCATTGTTATGATCTGACATATTGTTCTATAGGTACTTTCTAGATTACGGTTTTAGTTGTACGTTTAACTTGGTTAGGTATAAGTCTATTACAGTTCCGAAATGAAAATTATATTATTTTATAATTATCCAATTGGCAATTGGCGTCGGTAATTCTTATACAATCATAGAAAGACGTGTTCCCCTTTTGGACAGGTATAAAATTATGGTCACATTACATAGGTAAATTGTAAGTGTGTTATTAAAATTATTTCCACTCTCAACGCGTAGGTACGTAAGTATGCTATATATAGAGAAAAATTGTTTATACATAGAAGAATTTCTGAGAATTTCATCACTAAAAATATAAATATAGCTTTTTTGAGCAATTGGAACTTCCAAAGTTTATTTTTACCATAATACTGCGCTTTACCTAACAGTTGAGTACTTGGTTTTAAAATTATAAAAAATGGTACGACAAAATTACAGTTTTTTAAAAATTCGTTTTAACGACATGAGTTTGATTATTGTCTGAAATAACAAGACACCAGTACTTGCATGTCTTTTTTAAACGTACTTATCAAGGTTCAAATAATAATGCTTTTTATAAACATATAAAGGGTGATTTTTTTTAAGCACGCTTGCCCACTTTTAGAGCTTTACGTTTATTAAATGTATTAAATTCTATTTCGTATATACTTGTATATAATATGATATACTCACTGGCCACTAAAAATCTAAGGACGGTGCATCTAATTATTTCACCAAGGCTCGGAGATAATAAACCCGATTATGGCCATGTATATAAATGTAGTATTTGTCGGTATATAATATAACATGTAAATACAATAAACGAAGCGTCGATCGTTCACTTCAATTATAATATAACAATAATATATAGGTGGATAGCTTTAGTATAATAATATTAGTACCTATAATAAATTCTAAATAACGGTTGTAGCAGAAACTAGAAGCAACATGTATATTATGAATATAATACTGTCTATCCCTGCAAAAACCCATATTATTCATATAGGTCACAAGATATGTTGTGTCTTACACGTCGACACTTCGTGTTATATTTTCGCAGCACCAAACTATCGTAAATCGTAATCCTCGGTTTGGTTGACGAGTTTCATCGGACCTAAAATGACGAAGCTCGAAAATATACGCACAAAACTCGTTCCTCTTGAATTTTATCACATCACTATATTCACGCGAAAACGGTTTGATCAAAGAATGAATATTGCGAACGTGCAGTAGGAAAAGGTCGGCGATGTATAGATGGAGACCCTGTAAAAATATTTGAGGTAACTTAAGAATTTGGTAGCAAATAAATCCATGGGGTGCTTACCCTTGCATCAATTTTTTATTATGTTGACGATACCTTCCAAACTAAACAGAATAAAGAAAATAGAATATTATTTAAAAATATAATTTTTTAAGCTACCGTCTACCTTAAATTATAGTGATGTATACTATTAAAATTAATTAAAAATTATAATTTTACTCGTACTATAAAGTCACAAATGTATCCAATAATAGTTGATTCCAATTTTTTTAAAAACAATTTCGAATACAGTAAACAGAATCACATACGTTCTCAACGTAGCTGTTATAATCAGCGCCGAATATTCGTGGTGCTTCAACTAATATATATTCCTACTGCATGAAAGTTGGATAATCAAATTTTATTTCATTCTTAACACGATGTAATTCTACGTAAGTATTACGTTTTATATATAGAACACCGTTCTAGCGTCCCATAAAAACAAAAATGTCGTAAGATACTAAAGATCAAAGCTTTATAAAATACGTCATTTAATAATCATCACATAATGTGACCAAGTTAAAATTGTAATAAATTTAATTATTTTAGATTTATGTTTTGATATATATATTATGTATAAATAGATTCATGTACATAGGACGCTTATTAGATGTGAGTATATATATATATTATATATGATTCATTGCGATCGCTGTCTGTCGTTTATTATTTAAAATTACTGATTTAAATAAATCCATTTTGGCCCCTACGCCCTACACACTGCATACATTATATTATAATATAATGTAACCCTTATTAAGTCTATTTGTAATACGCCCACATGGATAAATAGAACAATTAGTTTAATGAATCCCAATATAAAATCATGTGTATGTGGGTGTTAATCAATGATACACATTATTAAATTATATCAAATTTATGACCGTATTAAATAAAACATTATATAATATATAATGCGCGTGTGATAGTATCACAAGGAAAATTAGACGGTTTATTGACCATATATTGATCGATTTGTCATGATACGGCGATAGTTCTATTATATTATGACGTGATATACGACGACTATATACATTATATAATATATATAGCGTATAATATATACATATACATATTGACGACGAAACTTTATATTAGTCGTTTTCCCTCTTTGCAGAACTCATATGGGTTTTTTTTTTTTTTGAATTGTCGCCAACAACACAATGCTCACGCGCATATATACTGCACACACATATACACCCTAAATATACGTATGTACAACTATATATATACGCAAGTCGTTAATCACGCACCGAACTATTATCACGTCACAGAAACCAATCTTCCCGTTACATATATATAGCGTAGTGCGCGATCAACGCACAGATGTCTTTGGTCTTTGGATCATCGATCGGCGTACGCGGATACACTGCACACGCGAGTTCGCTCGCGTACATAATATTATATTATTCCCTTGTCTTCCGCGGGACAATAAATCCCAGTAGGTATGTAAAAAAGCGCACACGTTTTTTTATTATTATTATATATTATTTCGTTGTCGGGCCGATGACGAGCGGCGCGTATACATCTATATAATACTGCATAATCTATACAGTCTGTAAAATTTATGAGTCGCGCGCGGCACACACCACCGTGCAGATTCGGTCACGTGGAATGAATAAACGATGTTCAATAGTATGATGTGCACACTGCGCACATAACACCCCTGAACATTGTAACTGGTTCGCATATCGAGTGGGACGTGTGCAGCTATATACAGATATATAGCCACTGCACGGAGAATGGGGAAGGAAAAAAGCGAAATTATACTTATTTACCAAATCAACTCGTCCGTAAGTAAGTTGTTAGTAGGTTGTATAATATGTGTATACAGTTTTTTATTTATGCCCACCGTTGATAATCCAATAGGACACAGCGGTACCCCAAGTCGGTTTGTTGAACATGATGTTTTTTTCATGTCAAACAATATGTGAAACGGCTATACATAAGTATACTGCAGCATCGGTTTGTTGGGGGTTTGCCTTTTTTGTATGCGTATAGTATAGGTACATGCACACCGTGGTCATCGTAAACATTATAAATAGTGATTTTCATTGTCATTTATACAATCACTGCAGTATTTGCGTATATACGCACCTATAGGTAGGTACACATATATTATATATGATATATTATGTCTGTGTTTTCGCATTTCATTTTTGGTGTTTGAATTATTTACGGAATAAATTGAATAAGAATTATACCCACATCGGGCACAATAAACACGATTTCAGGTATATTTCTGTTTACATTTGTGAGCATATACTCGAATAGGTAGCGTATATATAGGCGTGTACGTATATTATATAAAGACGTTACAATCCATTCAATATACGAAATATTTGATTATGGTTTTCAATTCAATATTTCTTACAATAAACGCAGTAGCTATGGTATACACAATATTATAATTTATAATATATTACATTTTTCAAGTAGACATATTATAATATATATATATTTATATACATAAACGATATGAATGGTGTCCAATGTCCACGGTCCGTAAGTATAATTATTTTAATCAATATATCACACCTATACCTTAACTAATATTTTTGTACTACTACATCTTAACATTGAATTATAATATTTTTATATATAATATTATACAATATACTCATTTACCTGCAATTTCAGTTGTGACATTTGAAACCATTTTATAAATAATCGTTATAGTGTTAGAAAAAAAAGTGAAAGAAATAAATATCAGAGGTATCTACTGTTGTGTAGTAGCTTTATACCTGTAGAATCCATATTGTTATAATATATATATATATGTAATATGTATTATAATATTATTATGATTATACCTGTTATAGCTATTTACATTTATTTTTCTATTAGTGTACGCATGAGTATAATAGTGCAAACAAGAAAATTGTTTATTTGTTATTCTGAGTTATGAGCACTTAAATATTATTTTATGTTGTCTATTATTTAATAACTATATGCATATTATATATATGTTATACGCATATACACTGCAGCGGCATTAAAACTGAAAAACATATATATGGCCGTTTGATCCTTATGGCTTTCGATTTCATCTGTAAACAGGCGCTGTATGTAAATACACACGTAATGATGGTATAAACCATATATAACATGCGAACACTATAATAATATAATAATATATATATATACGCGTATAATATAACCTCGTGGAGTTCCTAGTTATATGCACTGCAGTATGGGGTCAGTATAACGGCCGTCGTTATTGTATTAATGACTTTGCACGCACCTAAACTGTGTGTCTGTGTGTGTATAGAATTGGAGGGAAGTCGGGGTAAACAGAAGGGACATCGCGTAATTGTAGCCGGGCGAGGTCAGAGGGGTAGAGCAGCGCGTGTGTGTGTGTGTGTGTGTGTGTGTATGTGTGTGTGTATGGTCTACAGGAAGGGATGAATAAGGCTCACAATGGACAAACCATTATGAAGTGCAATTAACAATATTGTGCGGCCATTCGACAGGACCCCAAAAGCTCGTGGATGCTGCAGTGTGTATTTTCGGATGTCATAGCCGGCTGTGGCCAACGCATACGTACTATATATATGTATAGAAATACGCATATATTACTGTTATGGTCGAGTAATTTACACAGGTCGTTATAATTATTAATTTTAAATCGTAAAACTCGATAGTGTTTTTATTAATAATATGATGTATAATATGATGTACATATTAATATACACCACGTTTTATTATATTTCAATTTTCACTGTTTACCGACGTGCACAAATATACACGACCATTAAAAATTGACTATACATTTATGTACATTATAATATATAATATCGCGTTGAACAACATTTTTACAAATCGATAGTAGACAATTATATTATATATATAGCTATACAGTGAAAAGTTTAATAGATTTTATCAATAAATGAAGTCGAATAAATTGCCGAGTTTGACACATGAACACAACATGACTTATGTATAACAATTTACATATTATATATCTACATATATTGATTACTATCGCAGTTGTAGCAGATTATGTTATATTATACTCTTTTTCAAAACATTGTAGGTACATTATTTAAATTTATTAGGTATGGGTGATAATTGATAATAAATAGTTGAGTACCTACATCAAATAGGACGTCATATTATTTAAACTTTAGTATTTCCTAAAGCTATCCTTGGCTACAGCTTGAATTTAATTTCTCATTTTTTTTTATTTAATTCAAATAAGGGCCCAGAAAACTTTCACTGAATCACCTATATGAACAACAGGTTCCCCAATTCCGCGTTATACACTATATTATATTATAGGTAATTGGCATATCGTACCTACCTATAGGTACCAATTATTGATTTTAT
This sequence comes from Acyrthosiphon pisum, assembly GCF_005508785.2. NCBI lineage: Eukaryota > Metazoa > Arthropoda > Insecta > Hemiptera > Aphididae > Acyrthosiphon > Acyrthosiphon pisum. Next base: position 6,998,882 of record NC_042495.1, on the reverse strand, counting down.
CGCTGCATTAAAATATGACTCTTTTATCAGGCTGTAATGTCTTAATCACTTTTTTGAAAATAACTTTTTTGTTTGAAGCTTTCTATATTCTGTAAATAATAGTAGAAAGTGTATTCGCGACAGTAGTTGAAGTCAGAGGAGTAGGTTATAGGTTATTATATATTATATTACATATAGAGAGAACAGACATATTAGGTTAGCCATTAGGCTTAGGCGTGTTTACGTGTCTATAGTTACTATATCGGCCAGTATATAACCTGGGAATTTAAATCGACTCAACACTGATTTTTAAATTGTACCTACCTATATAGTGGAGACACTATTATCTACCTAACTAATTTCGTATAATGAACTTCTCAAACAATATTAGTTATTAGGTAAGTACTTTTGGTCAGATTATGGATTCTATAAATATAGAATATTTAGCGAAAAAGTTCTAGACACGAATAGACTCTCACTGTATATAATATATTTCCGATAATTTTAATTTTATAATAATATATTAACTATACAATATAGTGATGTGTTTTAAATTATATTAAAAATGAATAATTAAACGTTATAGTTTTAATATAAATTATGATTTATTTGATAGTTGTATAGAAATATATAGCTCACGTTTTTACTACTATATAGGTGTATAACTATAATATCTATATTCTATATAACAGGTTTCTACTCTATTTAGGTATAAACTATAGTAGGCTGCAGTACCTATATAGAATAATACACAGTGTGATGCATCACATATGCAGATAATTTAAATTTTTTAATATATTACTAAATATGTTAAATTATGATTATGAAGTAGCCAGTAGATGTACCTACCTATAGTACAGCTACCTATCTATAGTACAACTACTAATAACACATAATGATAATATATCTATATATTCTACTACGCTACTAAGCTAGGTATATGAATATTTTGCATTTTCCTAATTTTTATTATTTTACATTTTGTAGTAAATTTTTATTTCTTATACAATCTATATAGAGACTATAATATTATATAATATAATCAGTTTGTTTATACCTATACCTATATGTTTATTATACGTCTAATAAAATTTGTTTCCTATTCGCATATTTCATATTCATTGAACATCATTTACTTGATTCTATGCGATGTATAATTTATACATGAAATTTGCCAAACAATTTCATTTATTATACGGTTCTAAACTCTGATATTATTCTGGTGACCCAATAGCTTGTTAAACGGGGTTGCCATGATTATGGTAGACTGTAATCGAATTAAGGACAATGCTCTATAGCGAAACAGACACACACATGCTGTGCAGTTGCAGGTCTCCTACTCAACGAGGGCCGTACGTATTCGATTAGCACACCCACGCTCATTTAATGAGATAATTAGAGTGTCTGTGGGCGAATTGACGTACAAATTGCTATCTCTGTCTTGAAACCCAACGATATGTTGGTCTACCAAATGTCGGCCGGAAGTTGTCACACGCTTTTATAGGTATATAATATACCTACACAAACAGCTATTACATTATATTATATATAGGTAGGTATACCTACCGTCAAACGGTTTATTTAAATGCATATGAGCACGATTAAATATATGTGATCGACTGACAGGGCAATCCGGTTTCAGGTGGATGCATACAATTAATAAAATGTCCAGCCAATGTGCGTATACCCTATTTTTTTTATTCCAACATCGATTCCATTGTGAATTAAACCTAAAAAATATTTAATACTAACTTGTACCTGTAAGTACTATTATACTGCAGTACATATTTTATTATAAACTATAGTTTAATCACGCATTTATTTTTGACCCACTGCATATGCACATGTATTATTGTACGGGAAATTAGTTTAACCTAATTAGATATTACCTATATTATATATGGGTACTAGCTATATTATTATATACCTATCTCAATGATATATAAAGTTCCGACATTCCGTTTAAATAATATTCCTGCTGTAATAATAGCAATACAATATACAGAAAAATATTTTATTTTATATATAATATTATATACAAGCAATTCTTTATAATTATAATATTAACTGTAATTTTATACTTATATAGGTATACAGGTATATATTTTCATACGAAAATAAAATAGGTTCATCTCATACAGGAGTTTATTTATTGATTCCGCTGGATATTTTTTTTACATTGATTCCATCAACTTTTTATACAATAATAACCAATTATGTAGGTATCATTTTTTTTTATAGATTTTTTGTTTATCATTTACAATATTTTGTTTTCCATACATCGCCATTGCTGCATGTTAACCTACAACCTAAATAAAGTAAATAAATTATAGATGTAATGAAAGAGCTATTTTTTTTTCTTTAAAAATACCTACAATATTATAACAATTTGTTTTTTACTGTTTAAAATTGTGGACAATTTTTTTGAGATATAGCTCAATAAAGATATGATGTGACAATATTTAAGATTTTAATAAAATGCCAACGCTGGATGACTTCTTTTACTTTGTTTTTTTTCTGTTAAAATAATAATTTTTCCGGCATACGCTTATTGTAAAATGCATTATGATTTATAGAATATGTAAATTAATAAATAATAATAAAACAGTTTTAATTTCCGAACTCTGAATAATATTTAATTCAAAGTTAATCTTGCGTGTTGTCTGTACAATCTATGTTATAAGCGTATCTGGTATCTAACCATGTATATTATTAATAAATAGTCTTAAGATTTTTATTTATCTATATATGAATTTTTGAAAGTTTGAACTATACTGAAATTAAAACTATGTATTTACCATTTGATAGTACAATATTATGACGTGTAATATACATATATGCTTTGATGGTGTATATAATAAATAATTTAATTTTTTGCAATATTGCGTTTACCTATATATTATCATTGAAATAACTTTAATAGATCCTAAATTGATCAGTGTATCAAAATATCGATACAATCGTTACAATATATACCTAATACCTATAGCCTATAGGTTATAGGTGTCAACATTTTAACTAAGTCCTATACCTATTATAACTTAATAATATTTAATTTCTGTGAAAAATGGTAGTTTTATTTCATCGTTATCTACATATAGCGTTGTATGAAATCGCGTCGACTTTGTGGCCGAGTGGTCTGAGAGGGGTGTAACGCATATATATTATATAGGTCGTGCAGTGGTTACGGAGGCGGCGACCTTGAAAGTTCGAGAAAATCAACAGAAAAGACGATAGCCGCGGTGGCGAACAAAAAGCTCGTACTATAAAAATCATATTATTATAGTACCTATATAATATAGGTACATATTATATTATCTTATAAGGTTTTTGAATTTTTGTATTTTAGAAAGAAAATATTTATTTTTTGTTGTTAATGAGTTTTTTTTTATGTTTAAAATAACTTAAAAAATAAAATACTAACTAAAATATAAAATACTAGGTATATTAATTTATTACCTATATAATATCATATAATATTACAGTGCATAGTATAATGTTTGATATTGATGTACAGCGCACGTACTCATATTATATGTAGGCTGGGGTACATTCGCACATATTAAATATTAATTAATTAATTATTTGATTAAAGACTAAAATATATGTTTGTAAACCGAGTTTGAACCATGTTGCATTTGGAACGCAGTTTTCAAACCATTAATTTTATTATTGATCTCATTCGTATAATTTTTAGCAATTAAATCACAGATAATATTATATAATATAATGTTATAGAGTCATAATTAGTATAAAATCATACATAAACCCCTCAATAATCGAATCTCGTTGTTTAAAGAACTCGAAATAGCCATCCGATATACGGTATCTGGACATTATTAAAACTGCAGTAATAGGTACCTATATATAGTGCGCAAAATGTCATAACGAAATATTATTTGAAGCAGTTGCGGTTGTGCGATATCAAAGCGCGGGCGACAAGAGCCGCCACTGACGCCACTAACGCCACGGCCAGCGGGTGTACATAACATCGTAAACGACGACAGTTGCTGTGTATAACAAATAACAATATTATTATTATTATAATTCGCGCGCGATTCGCCGTCGAGTCAATCGCGCGGGCACACACGATCGCACGGACGCGCGCGCACGCGGGCACCAGCACAACTGGGCGGACACCGCGCGCCGGTGGCCCGTCCCCCGGTCGGCGCGATTTCTTTCCGCGCCGAAGCTCACCGGGTCGCGGGGCATTTTTTAGTCGACGGGTTGGCCGCAAACCGCCGCGCCCGGTCGTGGTGGGAGTGATGCGTGTGCCGTTACGGCGGCGACGGTACCGCGCGACCACCCGCCGCCGTGGCCGCGCCGACCCGCGACCGCGCGCCGCAACGACGAACGGCGGTACGGTCAATCAAAATCCCCCGGGCCCCCATCCCGCCGCCGTACCAACCGTCGCCACCGTCGGCGGTAATCGCACAGCCGCGCGCAGTGCGGTGCGGTGGCGGCGGCCGCACGCGTTTTGCGGGATAAAAACCCCGGCCGCACGCAAAGAAGGGAAGGCTGGGGGTCGCGGCGTGGTTTACGGTGCGGCGGCGGCGCGCGGTGCAGTGGGCCGGCGGTGGTCGCGCGCGCCGCGCACACATATTATTATTATATACATACGCGGTAGTGTCGTCGGCGGCGCGGCGGCCGCGGTGGGAGCGAGGGTGAAAAAAAACCCCGACGAAAAACACACTACCGTGTCTGGCGGCCGCAGCGGTGGTGGCGGTGGTGGTGGCGGCGGCGGTGGTAGCGGTGGCTCGGCGGCGGCGCGAGGTGGGGACGACATAACACGAGGTCCCGTCGTCCGCGTGCGGAATATTTCAGTTGTGCCGAGATCGGTGACGCGGTTTGTCGCGTTTTTGGTTCACCTTTTTTTTTTCCTCCACTTCTCTGGCGCGACCGCTACCACTCACCCCCGACCACTACCGCCCGACGACCCATCCGACGCGTCGAGCGCTGCACATAGTGTGTGTACAACAGTCGCGCCGGCTCGGCTACCGTCGGCCGCACCGCCACCACCGTCGCCGATCACGCCTGCCAAGCTCGATCCCGCGCGTGGGACGTCGTTTTTCCGACCGCGTTTTCCGTTTTTTTTGCATTTTTTCGTTTTGGTTTTTTTTTTGGTTTTTTAATTTTTCGTCATTCCGACCACTTAACGGTGACGAGTCCGTCGTGCAACGTCTTCAGCTAACAGTGATCTCGTCACCAGCCTACCGACGACTGCTACAGATATCATGGCAAGTATTATTATAATATATAATATAGAGGTTTATGGTATAATAGTATGTAACCTTATGTACATCTTATCTACTACCTTATGTATTGTGTATATAATTTACAATATTATTATACATGAGAACATTTTTTTCTGTTTATAAAATCTAACAGTGTCGGCGTGGTGTATTTCGAAATACCTATATATACACAGACCGAGTAACGTTAAGTTTAAATTGTTTGCTTTTTAAAAACACAAAACCTTATCAGTGGTCCACTGGATATATCATTCACCGTTCGTCTTAATTAACTTTCAATTATTATACTACGATAATTTTTTGATTAAAATAAATTGTTCTTATAATTTTATTTAAGTGTTTTTTACATCAGACACTTTTACATAATTTTCAAACTATGTAATGTAATCATATGATTTTGCGAATAATCCAAATAATCCAAAATATAACAATAATTTCAGTTTCGTTATTTATTGAATTAAAAATGTTAAGCTTGTGTTTGTGTACATGTACGAAATGTTTCCAAAGTAATCATATTGGGACGCAGTACAATTAATTAAAAAGGGGTTGAAAATAAAAACAAATAGGGAAAACTTGTTGATAGCTAATTTTACACTAAACAATAATGTTGTACTGAAGTCTACATGACGTGTAGGTACAACGTAACATATTATATTATTATACCTATGGACGTTTTTTATATAAGTGCAAATAAATAATTATACGAAAAAAATATTCATTTAGCTAGTATTATAGGTACCTTTATGACACGCGCTTTTTGAATACACGAGTTTTCGAATGCAATAAATAAAAAAAAAAGATTGATCATCGGTGCAATATTATAAATATATATTATACGCGAGTACATGCGAATCTATCTCTGAATATTCAAAGTACCAATGAATTATAATTTATATTATATAAGTATTAATATAAAATCAGTATAGGTCGTATAGGTACTTTACCTGAAGTTTATAACTAGGTACACGTTTATAATTTATATTGTAACAATATATTATACGTTTGTAGAGAATTTCAAATTATAAATACTTTATTATATTATAAACAATATTAACTAACAATTTGGGTCGCGTTTGCGCAGGACATCGACGCGGTGTACCAGAAGTACGTGGCGTGCATTCTCGAGGACGTGCGGGCCATCCATGGCAAGGAGATGGTGGCCACGGGCAGCCCGTCCGTGTTCTGTTCGGTGTTGCCCGGCCATTGGAGGTCCAACAAATCGCTGCCCATACCATTCAAGGTGGTCGTGCTGGACGAAGTTCCCGACGGCGCGGTCGTCGTCGTACAAGCCGGCAACGACGAAAATCCGTCGGCCGACATGCGAAACTACCGAGCCCTGTCGGCCACCGGCATCGCCGTCTTCAACGACCTCCGATTCGTCGGCCGCAGTGGAAGAGGTTCGTCTAAAACAATTTAATAATTATCATCACAATCGGGGGTGGACTGTATTGACAATGGTCTTCGGTTTTGAGGTTTTGTGGCCTTTGAGCCTCTCTCTGAAGGCCCGAATAAGGGTAAAAACAGCCGGTTGGTCTGTAACCCAACCACATCGCCCCGGATCTCAATATATAACAATATCTTACACCCGTATGATTTATGTTGTATCATCATACGTGGTTTTCAAGAATTTCGAAAAAATACTTAAGTAAAATATTAGGTATACCTATACAGATACTATAAATTGCACACGCGCAATTTTCTATTTCAAAAATATTCTGTCCGTGTATAATTTACTTATTATTATATAATATTATTGTTGTTTTATATAACTCATTAAAATTATAACGGGTATACCTACTCACAATTTTTATTTATTTATTTTATTATTATTAGGTATCTAATTTTACAGTCGTAAATATATTTAATTCGCAATCTTATATTTTTATTATGTATAAAGTTTCATTTCCAATTATTTAAATAATAATAAAAATATATATATATTGGAACGATAAACATTTTATGTATAATTTATTGTTACGTATATAGGTAAGCTGTTAACACTCACCATCACAGTTCAATGCAAGGACCAAGCAGTGTTAGTAGCCAACTACGTAAAGGCCATTAAAATCACTGTCGACGGACCAAGGCTCCCTCGGTCGAACCACAGAGGTAAGTGTTTTTTTATTACAAATTGCTGTATGACTATATTGGAACGTATACCTATATAAATAAACAATGAATTTATACGAAACAAAAATTATTAAAATCTAAAAGAAATATGTATGATTATTGATGTGATATTGAATTACATTTTTCGGGCTCGTTTATTATTTTAACCTTCCCATAATACAAGTATAGTGCCAACAATGGTTATAAAGTACGTAAAAACAAAAAATATCTAACATTATTATATTGCATTTCTTTAAATCGGTGCAATTTTGAAATGAAAAAAATGTATAAAAAAAAAACAATACTTCCACATAATACTTTTTTACTCTCGTAATTTTAGATTAAAACTATATACATACGACGTACAGTTGACAATGGTTTCTCCGTTCCCCTCGCACTTCGCAGTCATTATGACAAACGGTAGAGGGTTAAAGACCCTTTTGCTTTCGACACGCGGCCCGAACTCGTTAAAAACATATATTATTTTCCCAACTTCGGGTTATTTCAATGAAGCACCATTGATCTTTGACACGGAGCGCGGGGAGAAAAGATTTTCATTTTTGTTTACTGTTTCAATACGCGCGCTATTTTCATATACATATATACAATTTATAGTATATGATATTTAGCAACGTGTATAAATGTGTGCGCTGCAGTAGTAGTAAAATACTTGCAGTTGTTATATTATAATATACTATGTAGAATATATTGTGAGAAAGCGAACTGCGTAATATTTAAACTCTCCGCTGGTAACCTATATACTATACATATTTAAATAAATATTGTGATGACAAATACGCGTAAATATAGGTCCAATATAAATTGATATTTTTCAACAGCTCGTTGAATTTGTCACCCGTTAATCAATTTATGCCTGCAAAATATTATATAAACCGAAATCGGCGTTCTATTTAATTATTTTAATAGAAATATATGCAATTCCTCTTTGCTCCAACCACAACACCTATATCACGAAGACTAATTAGATTGCTGTCCATTTGCCGTAAAACTGTTGTGACACGCTTTTGACATTAAATGTCGATCCATTTCGAACTGTATTAATGCATTATGTATATGTGTACAGTAATTTTCTTTCGAAAATTGTTTATTAGCAAATTAAGTATAAAAAAGCATACTAAAACCAGCTGCAGCTATATATAGTTAGCTATGAATAAAGTTTACAATTAATTATTGTTAACCAAATACCAATAATAGTATATGGGTAGTACGATAGACGCGTATTATAATAATATTTAAATACTTGACATTCTGGATGGAGTAAAATATATTTTATAACATAATGTTAACCCAGCAGTTCAATTAAAAGTAGCACTTAGGGCCCGTTTTACAATCATAGTTTAAACATCGGTTACGCTTGAACCACTGATTTTGCCTGCCAAATTCGGTGGTTTAACCGGATTTCAACTATTGTAAAACGGGCCCTAAGTGAAATAGTTTTTCAAAGTTTAGTTTTTTTTTTTACTGTAAAACGATATGCAAAATTACCATATTATATAGATATGATCAAAGTCTGTAGCTTTACGTTGGTTAAATAAAAATAGAGTATAATAATATTATACTTAAAATCCTGGAAGTACTTATAGTACCTACGTAATTATTATTTTCATTTAAAATGTATATAAATATTTGATAGAACGAGTATACGATACATAGTAGGTACCTATTATAATGTTTTTAATTCCCAAGTTTTTATGAGTGGTCAATACTTTCGAGTTTTAATATATACTGAAACATAATAATATGATTAATATTTAGGTATATCGTGTTGTATATACGTATATAATCATAGCGAAACATAAAATTAAAAATCCTTTAAGTTATGTTAGTTATTTTATAAGTACAATGCTTACATTAAACATAACATAACATATGTTTAGGATATGTGAACCTTTTACATGTCAAACATATTTTACTTAATTTATTAGTACCAATACAGTTAGTAGTTACTAATAAAACCAAAACCAGAAAAATGTTGAATGTTTCCTATGTAAGCCATATAGGTTAGGTATAACGCATATATAATATCTATGGACATTATCAAGTTTCGAGAATGTATAAAAACTCCACGATTGCTACCGACTTGAGTTCCGGTCGGAAAACGCTGATAAGCGGGGATTTAATGGCCTGCGACCGTTTTCTCGTATATGCTCTTGGGCGGATATTACAGTCGCTGTCCGAGGGTAGTTATTCTCATGTATTAACGTGTAAGGGTAGGAAAAGTAGGACGGTATGGAAAAATTGTCCAAATGCGCAAATTCCATTTCCGACGTGGAAAATACATTAACATACGCTGTACACATATATACGTAAATGTCGTATATATATTATATACCTCTGCACACACTCAAACGTACAAAAAAAAAAAAAGGTATAGTGTGTCAAACTCATTGGGCTGCAATAACGTTAACGAAGGTACGGAAAGACGTCACAGTGAACATACACAAAAAAAAAAATACAAAATGCCTAAAAGGGTTTTTGTTCATGTGTGGGATTATCTGGTAGTCGTCGTGGTAGTGCATTAATCATCCACTGGTCTTTCGCTGGAAAGGTTATATGTATATGTATATAGCTTATACATAAAACGTATACGTATATATTATGTATGATAAATGTACACATATATAAGCGGACGGTGTAGATAATGGAAGACACATACATAAATGCACATACACTCACGTGACGTGAAGTTGATTGGGAAAGCCCTTGCCCTTTTTTTCTCTCTGTTCGGAACCCACTCAGTTTTTTTTTGCGTATTAACGCAATTAACACAAACGGACATAACTGTACACGGATAGTTTCGAATTTTTTTTTTTAGGGCAAATGTTCGCCCTTCGAATTGATTAAGTAGTCTCGGGAATGCTTAATGAATCCGTTCGCGCATTACCCACTTCATCCACAACGATGACCGTTATTTGTATCAATCGATTGTTTTCTCGTTTTTTTTTCATATCATATATATTATAATACATAGACATTTATACTCGTTTGGAATTGACCATGTGCGATCTACCCTCTCTCTTCCAGTCACGTAATATGAAAAGCAGCCCCTTTTTAATTATTTTCGCGCTTTTACCCAAAATCACTCCAACTGTCCCGAGGGCTTCTCGTGAATAATATATTACACAAAGGATGTTATCGATTTCATACACATGACTTTATGTTCATATGACAAGTTTTAAAATTTAATTGTGATTTAAATATCTACTAGCTGGTATTTATAAATGCATAATAATATACAACTGCAATAATATCATTATAAGTAGGTACTACTTAATATGCAGCGTTACTACCTTTTATCAGCAGGAATTATTTAAAACCAAAAAATGGAGAGATCATCTCATACATGAGTATACGGTATACCTATAACATTGTAGAAATACATTGGTTTAAATTTATAATTTGGTACACACCATAGCAGATAACATGATGTATAATGTATATTGTATACCTATTAACTACCTATAATATTGAGTATGGGTATAATTTATTATTTGATCGGCATATGTTTTTGATGGTTCGTTTGTCACCGTGATTTTTTGCAATTATCCGATAAAATCTCACGACGAATATATCCGTAAATTATACGTCGAGATTTTCATTTCAACTGACGTGACATAATAACAAGAGGTAGCAAACTGTTGTGCGGAAACGAGTGGAGGAGGGTTGGGAAAGTATCCTGTCGCTTTACTGTGTACAATAGAGTTCACTAAAAAAACGTCCCTTTAACGCGGACTCGCACACACAATAGCTCCCGGTTTAGTCGGCTATTGTAACCCGTTGGCATGATGGCAGGCGGTGGAGTGGAAGGATGACGTGCATGGCGGTGGCGGGAGTGGTATCGGTGGCGGTAGCAGCGGTGTGGTGGTGGTGGTAGTGTCGAACACTGCCAGAGGGGTGGTTGACCGAGGGGTTGAGGGGTGAGGTTTACCCGAGTAGTAAACATTTGGCCATAAAACTGACCCTCTTATGTCCCGCAAAAGGGGTAAAAATTACAATAGATTTCGGGGAGCGGAGGGATTTTACGATAAGCTCTCGGGGCTTAACCCGAGCCCCATCCACGTCGACCACCCTATTCACAACGCATGCATCATGCCTTATGCCACAGCATCGGCCATTAAAATCCGGTCGGAGTGAGTAAGTGAGCGCACGAGCGAGTGAGAGAGAAAGTGATGGCGGGAGAGTGGTGAACGAGAGAGACCGAGTTCACAGTGGCATCCGTTAATAATTTAAAGCGCAATTAAAATCGATACTGCACGCTATACGTCAAAAAAGTGCATTTCACTCCCGATTTTTATCAATATAAAAAAAAAATGATTAACATAATATATGGGCGTTAGCATTACATATTTAACTCTAACTGCATGCGACTTCCCATTCGGAAACATGGCGATTTATTTAGGTAAAATCGACTCTAATTCGAAAACGTTGAAATAAAATTATTATTGTCACAGTTTACATACAATATATGTATATGCATTAACGCCTATACCTATAGTATTATTCTTTGACCCGTACATTTATTTTTGTCGATAACCGGCGAACGTTAAGCAGTCCATAATATTATTAAAAATAATTAAATATCAATGCATAATAATATAACATCATTAAACATTTCACTTGATGTGTTTCAGACGTGATCCACGGTTACGGTGGCATGTTCCCAATGCACGGTCCCCTGCCGCCTTACGGCATGATCATGGAGTACAAACGATTGCTGGAGGGAGCAGCGTTACCGGGGTCGCTCAACTACCAGTACATAGCGGCCAATTACTTCCAACTTCACAGTAAGTGTATATACGAAAACCTATATAATATATATATATTATTATTATTATTATTATTATTATTACTATTATTGTTACTGTTACGCGCGCGATGTGTAGGTACTGTGTATATATGTATAATTCAGTGTAACACAGGGCGGAAAAAGGGGTTTTATATTTTTCGTCACCCCTAGTCGTCCGCGGCACAGTTCAAACGAATGAGAGCAAATCGAATTTTCCATTTGAATAGGCGATTCCGAATAACGTAAAAGAAGAACGAGGAAAAAAATCTAATCCCGTTTGACAAATCGCATATGTACACATAATATACATAACAATATTATTTAACAGGGTGGTATTGGAATCGAAATTAAAAATACTTGTGTTGGAACAGAAACTTGACCGGAACCCATATAATATAACCGGTATACCGATATTTGGTGTCGTTTTGGTATATAGAATTATTCAATACTATAATAAATCAAATGTTTTTTCATAATTTATTATAGTTTTTCGGGAAAAAAAGGGGACCCATCTTGCGTACTGTAATTTTAAGTATCGGTTGCAAAACCATAACCCAAAAACAAAATTTCGAAAATCCAAACCGGAACAATTAATAAACTCTCCAAACTCTGTTATAATAATATATATTACAAGATATATATATGTATAATATAGAAAACGCATAATTATAAAATTATGAACTATCATGTACCTACGCTCAAAATGGTTCTAACTTTCGTCGTGTTTTTCTATTATCCGCAGACGCCATGGAAGCGTCGCAGATGTATTGCGACTTGCCGCCCCAGTCGGCGTTCAACTTCGCCGGTTACAACGGCCTGCCCGGCTTGCCGCCCACGCCGCCTCACACCGAGGAAGAACCGACGGCGGGCACACCGGCGGCGCAGGACGACTGCGGCGTTCCGTCGAAGCGACAGCGACTGGCCGCCGAGTCGGCCCGCGCGGTGGCCACTGCGACTGCGGCCGCGGCCGCGACCGCCACCACCACCGGGCCGGACGACCGACTCCGGCCGGAGCCGTGCAAGCGGCCGAAGCGCGAGTCGGCCCCCAGCCCGGACATTGACATCGTCAGCGTGGGCGTCGTCCGATCGTCCAGCCCGGAAGTGCAGCTCAAACCCCGCCAGGAGAAGATCTGGAGACCTTACGGCGCCACCGACGAATAGCGACCGACACACGACACTGTAAATAATATCGTCATAGATAATAATATTATTTTCGTATATTATTATAACGCGATAATAATGTGTAAGAAATCGGTTTTTTCTTCCCGTCTGTTTTTACTGAATATCAACGTTTCTGGACGATGTATATTATGATATATTATTATTATTGTAAATGCATATATGTATAGACAATCAACCAAGCATTTAGGTTATATGATTCAATGTTGTGATATTAGCGTTTAGGTTTATAAATTATTATTATTATTATTATTGTATTAATATTTACGTCTAAAGATGATTTTTTATCACTACCCGGGGCCTTTTTTTATTGTAATCTATATACGTTGCATATGTGTAGAAGTTGTATAAAACCAAAGCATACTATAATGTTTGCCCCTTCCGGATAAGAAAAAAAATTACAAAAACGTTTTTTATTCGACGTTTTACGACGTGCGTGTACGTCGTTTAAAAATTGTGGTCCGTTTTTGTGATAAATATATTATATTATATATTATATATATAAATGTATAGTCTGTTATATTAGCGTGTGAATTTGTTAAACGAAAAATGCATATAAATATATATATAATATAAATACGTACATTATATTATATTATGATATTAAATTTGAAAACAGTCGTTTTTTTTTATTTCGCATACAACACCCTGCTATATAATATCTAACACTATTATATAATATATTATTATTATGTGCCGTCGAGTCGTCCCCGCGGACTTTCCAGGGTGCATGGCTGCAGCGCGAGCGACTTGGCGCGGTGTGTTGTCGAGGTCTCCGATGCGGTGTGGTGCGCGTGTGGGCTTCGTCCACCATCACCCCACAAATAAGCGCAAAAAATAGGGATTTCGGCGTAGCCCCTGCGAGGGTTGACGTCGTCGCCTCCACCGCCGCCGCGATGGTCGTCGTGAGTCATATTGTGCACACACACACACAAACGCGGCCGTGCAGACACAATGGTGTGCGCATATATATTATGTGATGTGATGTGTGCAGCAGAGGGACCGTCGCCGCTGATTCATGATAAATAAATCTGGAGTATAGGTCCCTATTATATTATTATTATTATTATCATCGTTATTATTTCGGAGAGTATAGCTCGCGTACGCCAGTTGTATGTGTGCGCCCGTCGAAAGCGATGAGGGAGCTGATGTGCGGCAGTCATGTATATGACTCGTATATTATAATATTCTAAGTATATATACGTACGACCACTGAGGGTTCACTATAATAATTAATTTATATTTTGCCGCGGCGTGTATTCAATAATATTATAATATGCGTATCCCGAGAGCCGTCCTCGTGGAAGAACGGCCTGCAGTGCTCTGGGCCTTGGGGTTTTTACTTGGTTTTGGAGCGCCTTGCGTTCGCAAAAACAAAAAATGTTATTATTTCATAACATTTAAAATTTGAAGGTTCGTATTGAAATATCAAAGGAATTAGATTAGAAATGAAGTTTCGATGTGATTAATATTATGCAATAAGTAAATCACTATCACGGTAGGTGACATTGGTAGGTCAAAACCTGGGGTACAGTATTATTTTCAGACAACCCCAGAGCTTTTTGTTTCGTGCGAAACGTTCGTAGCCTAAAAAGCTGCTGCTTCTGACATTTTCGATGTAATTCAAAGACTATCCATTAACTATACTTTTTCTGGTGCTGCCGAAAGATGGTGAATTCTTCTGAATAAATTGATATGAACAGTAAAAAAAATGTGTTTCCTTAAAAAGGACAAGTATTGTAAATACATAAAAATGTATGTTTTAGGATAGTCACCAGTTGAGTAAAACTGCTTTAAAGCGACTCAACACTCCCTATTTTATTGTGACTAATCAGAAAAATAAAACTCACGTTTTATGGAAAACCCGCACACACTGATATAAAACTTGCGCTTCGCAAATCCTAAAAACGACGCCGCCGTTAGGATATAACGCGGCTCGACGATGCGCTGCGTGACGTGTGCGCGATTAATAAAACATAATATTTTATGTAATAATATAATAATTGTTATATTATTTATATGCGCGCGCATATAATATATTTTATCCGTTTTGCAATTCACGGTGCAGTGTATAATATAGGAACACTGCACGGAACGAGCGTTTGTGTATGTACGATGTACATATATACATTATAGAGGATTTTCGGAAGACTTCGACGGGCCGGCGACAGATAAAACGCGCGAACAATGGGCACGCCCCGCGTGATTAATGGGTCAGCGGCGGCGGTTTCGTCGTAGTTTTGGCGTCGAGAGTGAAATCGTTCGCTACACTCCGGATGTTCGCACGAGTCGCGTATACCTATTTAGAGAACACGCGCGCCTGGGGCGGGAGTGAATGAAGGGAAAAGGACGCGAATTGGTTTTCCGTTTCCATACTCGCGTATCAATATAATCGTATATACATATACACACGCGCGATGGTACATATACGCCATAGCGATTATGTTATTATATATATATTATTCAACGTCCGTAAGTCGTAACCATACGATATATGTATACTATATGCATTGAGTAAAGCGCGCATTTCACATAACGTGTGTTACAAGGTCTCTCTTATAAATGATATTGTACGGCCGAAAACTACGTGCGAAGCCGTTTAAACGCGGTCGGAGGACCTAATTACGATATTATAGATGTCATCCAGGGATGCGTTCCTTATATGGATAAGACGTTTTTCGTGGCTGGTGGTTTGAGCACATTTGAAAGAGGTTTTCATCAATAATATATTATATATATATATATATAATATAAGAACGCGTTTGGTAGAAGTATTGTTGTTGTAATATTTTTTTATTAGTTTACTTTAAACCGTGTATATATAGGAAAACTGTGATGACTGAATAACTGCAGGTTCTTCGAGACTGCACGCGCTGATGGTGAATGTCGTACACTGCCGAATACCAACAGTTTTAATAATATATGATGTTAATTTGGACGGGCACGAATGTGTCGAGTGTGTATATTTAATGTTTTCCGATTCTATATAAATATAATAATATCGTATGTGTATTTAGTGCGTAATTAATTTATAAGGTGTAACAAATGACACACGCTGTGTATTACCATCATGACGTCCGCGTCAGATATATAAATATTAGCTGTACATCGCAACTTCGCACGCCCAGGAACAAAATTAACAAATATAAAACACATTTACTACATTGAAATTTATACGTGAAAATTACCGGGCGAAGTTAACAATTTTATTCCCTTCATTGGGCACAATTTACGTTTGTCCACATTTAACACGGCACTGTATCGGTATATTTGTAGTGCACTTCAGTTCACGGGAAAATCGACATCGGTGTACCTCGCTTTGTGGTCTAATATTCGAGCGAGATTGATAAGATTGCAGGCCTGTAATAGAATTGATATAACACTTGGTGTATTTTTGAACGTGATTCAAACTACTTTTTAAACTTTTCAGATATCTCTAAGAACAATCCTGAAACTTTTATCAAAATTGGTTAAAATTGTTCAAGTTTAAAAGCTACAAACATTAAAATATACATTGCATTTTGTTGTACGTTTGAATAACAAACAATACCTACAGTGGCATACATACGG
>NC_042495.1:6974341-6981807 GCF_005508785.2 Acyrthosiphon pisum | reverse complement strand
CATAAACAGTGCTAACAAACGTGAGTAAAACAAATGAATTATGACAGGAATTGTAATTATTATCATAGTTTTCTATATTTTATTTGACAACAAAAATTATTTTTATAAATATTACGTATTCATTTATACATTTTAGTATTTTATACAACTTATATATTTTTTAATATTTCTTTATAAGTATAACATAAAGACTTATATGTAATTATTATCATTATTTATTTGTAACCTACTACTATATTTAAAAATAACTAACAAAAATAATTTTTTTCTACATAAAGGCAGGGACTGGAACCTGTTGGGTGTTTCGGTTCCGATTCCGGTTCTGGTTATTAAATTAATTTGTTTAAGGGTTCCGATTTTGTTTCGGTTTTCTAAAAAAATATAAGGATTCTAGAACCGGTTAATACCGGTTTTGAAAAATACCGGTTAATTTCGGTTATTTTCGGTTAATTTTGATTTCTGATTAAAAGATTTATTAAAAAATAGTCTGAAATAATTTATTTATTCATGTTTAAATTGTAATTATTTCATGAAAATAGAAGTTATTATGAAAAGTTAGAAAAACATTAAAACACAATACCAACAGCTCCATTGCTGACTGCCGCCGACTCGGCGCATGTCGACAATGTCATATAAAATGGATTTTCTTATCTACTATTTTAGATTCTGCGCGGAGCGAGGAAGCTATTGTTTTTATAGTGGTGTTTTTTTTTTTTTTTTTTTATCCTGTTCCTGTATACAAAATGTCTTCCAGAAGGAGTGCTTCGATTTAAACATATAGTACCTTATCTTTTAGCAAATTGGATCAAGATGGTACTTTAGAGAGGTTATTTTCTGATTTTCTCAATAGTTATTTAATGCCACGGGAAAAACCATTGAAAAATTACGAAAAAACGCTAAAAATGGGATTTTAATTTCTAACGCTTTGTTTATCACCATAGAAACGAATAAAAAATTATAATATTATAATATTAATTCAACTTACATGATCAAATAATTAATAACAATATAAAATATCCAGAGTGACTAACCGTCCTCGCTCAGAATCGTTTTTCTTATACAATGATATTTTATCATTGAATTCAAGTCTAATACAACCCATTATACAATGACCCCCTTGTAACCTGTGATTGTTAGGAAAATGGGTAGTTTTAAAGAGAAGGTTTTAGTGTTGGTTATTTTTTTTAAACCCCCCTCCCCCCAGAGCAAATTTGAATGTACGCCACTGAATACCTGCATTTAATGTTATTTTCTTTTATTTAAAAAATAACGCTAGTCTACCAACTGTTTTTCTTATTATGACAACCCTATATATATGTAAACAAAAAAGGACACCATATACCGACCTATATGGCCATATGGGTTTAAACAATTACATTTTAAACATAAGACATTCTCCCGGTTTTAGGTGATCTATCGATAAACATTTTATTAAACATTAAACGTTAACATACAAACACGAATACGAGTCTCTCTCTATAATATATATATTATACAATTAAATCATATTTAGTGATTTTATGTTAGTCTTGTAATGGTTCACCATGTAAAGTTTTACCACTGGTATATTATATTTACGTGACCACTCAATATTTGTGTGCTTTTTATATTTATCAGTGCGAGTGTATGAATGTTAATAAAACGATTAGAGATTTGTTTGTAATACATAATGTAATGGCTGATTAACTATGACCATGAACTTGGGCCACTAACTTTACCCGATTCACTCCTGCAAAAGTATGGCAAATGATAGCAAATATACGGTGTACCAAATTTTATTACCATATTTATACGGTACTAAATTTGTTCAATAATAAATTGTATTAGCATATATATGTGATATTAGATTTAAAAAAAATAAGTTTTGTTATCAAATTCCAAAATAAAAAAACAAAAAGTACATTTAAAAATAAAGAAACTTATATGGGTACCTTCCATGTAGGAATAAAAGGTAACGAAATGCCCGGCGAAGCAGCCTCCCTTGCCTCTAGCGCTCTACCCAACAGCACCGTCGACAAAATATCATCTTATGATATTTTCACGTCCGTAAAAAATAAAATCTTTTTGTCATGGCAACACCACTGGGACTCCATTTCACCTACCAACAAACTTAAGTCCATAAAAAGTTCTGTGAAACAGTGGTATACACCTTCAGACCTCAGCCGACGTCAAGATATTGCGATCACTCGTATAAGAATCAGCCACACTTTCACTACACACTCCTTTCTAATCAGCAAAGATCATCCACCTACTTGTAGCATAATATGTCAAACTCGCATCACTGTAAAGCACATACACGAAGAATGTCCTATCTATGAACCAACACGCACCTCTCTCAACCTTCCGCACGATATCAAAGAAATCCTCGATGAAGGACAAGCTTCAAATATCATCAAATTCATCACTAAATCAAACCTCATCAACAAACTCTAATCTAGTCAAACTATATTGTAAACACACTTATAATTTAACTGTAAATATGTAATTTCAATTATTAATTGTATATAATATTATTATACCTAATATGTACCTAAAAAAAAAAAGCCTGTAAAAAAAAAGAAGGATTCTATTAAAAAATATAACACAATTGAGTCGGAAAAAAATAATAATTTATAAATACAGAAATTTACTGATTTTACTCTGTAAATTTAGTAAATAATCGAAAAATGTTCACATTAAATTCACATCACTAATCACACAATGTATTATTATGACGTATACCATCATGCCATGTGGTATACCTACGCGTTTCATAATATTTTTAACATCGCAAAACTATTACGAAATAATCATAGCGTAGGTAGTGCATCGTATATATAGTTATGAAAGCCCTTTGTAGTGTTTGTATTGCTATCATACATCATTATGGTCGATTTTTATTTTTAAATACAGGTACTTCATAATGGCAATAAATTACAATATGGTTTTTTGTAAAATTGTTTTTTCAATCGTCAATGGGATGTGAATATTTGATACGTTTTGATGTGAACAATATTATGAATACATATAGCAAAAACTATAATACATATATAAACGAAACTCGAACAAATTTCTTCTGTGGTATATTGTTATTATTATTCCATTAGAACGTAAAGTATATGTTATAATATGTACATAATTATTATGTAGTTGACCGATACAAAAAAAAAATGTACTTAACAGGTAGGGGTCAATAAAATTGCGTGCATGCAGTATCCTGCAGTGACTGAAATATTAAAAAAAAGCATTATTATAAGATTTTTTATTCATTTTAATTAAATATAAAATCTATATAATTATTAAAATACTTGTTTATATTATACTATATAAAAGCCAAACAAAAATCGGATTTTTTACGGTGAACAAATTACACTCGGGAAAAAATGTACGTACCTACCTTTTTTTTTTTTAGGTTTTGCGGGAATCATTTTTAAAATGAAATATTTAATCAAAAATCTACCCCCACTATCACAAAAACCTATAAAAAAAAAATATAAAAAACTTATTATTAATACCTAATCATAATGTATCTCAATAATATAATATCTAATGATAAATGATAAAAAATACATTTAATTTGTGAAAAATAAAGTAAGTTTACCCCAAAAGAATGTACTTAGCATATATTATAATAATGATAACTATAAGCTAAAATAAAACTTTTCAATTTATTAATATGTATTAATACCTATATTTAATTCAAAATATTTATAAGATCAGTATTTTTTTTTGTATTAATAACATTACAAATTACAATACACTAAATTAATCATTTATAGTTTGTTAGTTAATTCAGTGACTTTTTTTCGATTACCTTTACTATCATAAATGGTCCGGTATAAAATGTGTATTATACGAAATAATTAATATTTTAGCTATTAAACTATAAAATGCAACGTCTGCTAGTTTACCCCAAAAGAATGTACTTAGCATATATTATAATAATGATAACTATAAGCTAAAATAAAACTTTTCAATTTATTAATATGTATTAATACCTATATTTAATTCAAAATATTTATAAGATCAGTATTTTTTTTTTGTATTAATAACATTACAAATTACAATACACTAAATTAATCATTTATAGTTTGTTAGTTAATTCAGTGACTTTTTTTTCGATTACCTTTACTATCATAAATGGTCCGGTATAAAGTGTGTATTATACGAAATAATTAATATTTTAGCTATTAAACTATAAAATGCAACGTCTGCTAGTGTACGAGTGATTTTTATTCATCGTCTCCAACTGCGAAATCGTTGTTCAAAAAAAATCTAACGCACTTGCAGGCGTCACCGTCTCGACAACGCGCATCAAAGTTATAGGTATACCCCTGAATAGTTACAATGGTTATATAACCCCTCATCATGACGTGTTTCTTGTACCATCGTAATCACTTATTGTGTTAAAAAAAACTACAGATTGTATGAGCTCTTCTTGCATCGCAATAGAAAAAGAACCACCTCGACACATATAATAATAATATGTTGGTAATAGTTAACAGACACAAACGGCTTGTTGGACGTGCGTGAAATCAAATCCCCGCCACGGTTGAGTTTAACGGTTTAGCGCGTTCGAAAGGCGGCTTTCGGGAAACCGACCGCGGAAAACGTCATAGGCCGTACACCAAAGTGGAGGCGGCAATCACCTACGGCGGCGGCTGCAGTTTACGGTGGTGGAGGAGGAGGAATCGCGGGTGCGGAAAATACACGCCGTTTTATTTGCTCGGCGAATTTCACGAGATTTTTGTAGCGCATTTCGAACGCAAAACACAAGTTCTACGAACGACACGCCCTATATACCCGAATACCACATCCCATATATATAATAATGCGCGTGTACTGCGGGGTGTATGTTGCTGTAATGATTTTAACGATGCTCGACCACCCCACCTCCCCACAATCCTTTATCTAATAATAATATAAATTAATAAAAATATTAATTTAAATTCAATAGTTTATAAATTTCCCAAGTCCATTTTAAGACGAAATCTTCAAATAGTTAATATTATGTAGTGTACCTTTTGAAAGAAGTAGGTATCTATATAATTTCAACCCTGCAGTGACAAAAACTTACTTTTTTTAATAACACATCCTCTTTTTTTACTATAAATTAAACTGTGGTAATGGTATTTTTGAAAAGAACCTACCTAATTCTAAATTCAAAAGAGTAATATCAATTTTATAATTGTTGTTTTAAATAAAATATAAAACAGATATTACTATACAATTAAGTATAAATATATTAAACCATATTATACTTGACAATTAAGTTCACGTTCAAATGTTGACTTATTTAAAAAAAAAAAACATGTACCTACCCAACATAAAAATCTAGGTGCTATTTTGAAAATAATATGGTCTTAATGTAATTTTACTCGACAAATTAAAAAACCAGGTTTTGAATAAACGAATACAATCAAAGGAAAAAGAGGCAATGACCGCGTGCAGCTTGGTGAGTGACTATATATATATATATATATATATAATACTAAACGCGATGTGCAATCGTCGTTAAATCACGGGAACTCTCGAGCGTGGGGGGGGGGAGAGTTGTTGCCTGCAGTGCCGGTATATAAATATAATAATTTACCTCTGTGGATTTATATTACATATATATATAACATGTACCTATGTTATGTTTACAAGAGGTTCATACCGCGTATGCACAGTATTTTTTATATATATAATGTACACACGGGTCAGCCGCAGCGTGTTTGTTTAACGGCAAACGATACATTTTTTTATTAATAATTCCTGCAAGCGTAGGTATGTATGCATATTGTGTATACATGACAACGTGATGAAGGTACCCATAGTGTAAACAAAAAAAAATTCGGTCGATCGCAGTTCCGCTCTCGTTTCCGAATTCGCTGACCGATCGACCGACCGCGGTGACGACGACGTCGCGTTTTAACATACATATTAATATACAATTCATATAGGTACCAATAGGCAATAATACAGTAACAACAATAATAATCGTTTCGATGATTCTCGCTCCCCTGCACGTCGTTTCGCATATATTATAATGATGTGTGTGTGTGTGTGTGTGTGTGATAGCATTGCGGTGGTTTTTTTCCTCCGCTAACGAAATGGCCGGTTTTTAAAAATAATTGAAACGTCACCCCACCGTTGAGCGAAACGAACAGCAGCTATATTATTGTATTTATGTACTACAGCAGTGTGTGATTTTTTTTTTTTTTTTTTGTCGTCGTGAACCAGCCATCATCGGTTATTATACATATGTATATATTACACAACAGTATATATACCTGCATCAGGCACGTAACATTATATTATACAGGAATTTGTTATTACGAAGGAAAATAATGGAAAAGTTGTTTAAAGCCAACAAAAATGTTGACGAGAGTAAATTTGTACAACTTGACCTTGTGATGTGTGTGCTCTCCGCAGTTATCGCTATCGCGTGATTTTTTGTTAACCATATCGTTTATAAGAGGATGTCAGCGCAATATTTGTTTTCTCTCTCAGACCCACGCAAAACATAGATAAAACAATTTCACTTAAAATCGTTTTTTTTTAGCTATTTTAGAGTAAATCACCGTTTATAAAAATTATAGAGGATAAAAAACTTGAGGGTATGACATGTTGGTTTAATACTTTATAATTATTTGACTTCGTATTCGACTTTTAAAATAAAAAAAGGTGGGTAAGTGGATTTCGCTCTGCTGTACAGTAGGTTACAAGTGGGTCACTGTATAATGGATGGTATTAAATTTGAATTCAATGATATAATATCATTGTATAAGAAAAACGATTCTGAGCGGAGACGGTATGTTAGTCTAGGTATAAGATATAATATTATATTAGGTACCTATAATAAATTCCAAATTAATCATATCATAATATTTATTAGGTACTTATAACGCGTTATACATCAACAAAAAACCGTGGTACTATCATAGATATATAATAGTATACTTTAGAAGTTTCAAGTACCCACGAATAATATTATACAATCACAACAAAATAACTAAAATAGTTATCCTAGGTTTTTAATATGTAATTTCGTCCAAATTTGTACTTAAAATGACTATAAAAATAAACTGCGTAAATGTATTTTTTAGATTTTTTGGTAACAGTATTAATTACTTACGTGGAATCTTGTTTTAAATTTTCAATTCTTAGATACAAAAATTGAACATTTTATAAATTTTTAACTACAAAATAATTTTTCAAATTAAAATTTGATAAATTTTGTCCAAATTTGATCTTTAAATGCTTATAAAAAAAAATTGTGCCTATGTATTTTTAATATTTTTCAACTGATATTGTAACAATATATCAGGAGCTTTGTATTAAATTTATACACTTTTTGGCCCAACAGATAAAACTTTATTGATATTTATAGAAAAAAAAAACTAAAAAAATTGAAAACTTACAATGTCCGTAAACAGCTCAAAAAGAGTCAAATTATTTTAAAAATTTTATCGTATATATAAAATGCTAATATTAACATTCAG
>NC_042495.1:6953339-6973764 GCF_005508785.2 Acyrthosiphon pisum | reverse complement strand
TATTCACTTTCTGATCGAACAAGATACTGAAGTTGAAAATCGTAGCATTATTTCGACTACTTATCGTGTACACAGACACAAAAAAAATAAAAAAATAAAAAAAAAAATAAAAAAATAAAAAAAAAATAAAAAAATAAAAAAAAAAATAAAAAAACACACATCATTGTAAAATCAATACATTCATCGTTCCACTCAGAATCTAAAATATTGTAAATTTAAATGTTCTTTAAATTGTGTTTGATGCAATATTTAGGCAAATCTATATGTATAACCTCAAAAAAATTATTCTCAATCGTTTTTGTAATGGGTGATTTTACTCTAAGATTGCTCGAAAATGTAAAAAAAACTGATTTTACGTAAATGCGTTTTGACTATGTTGCGCGTGGGCCAAAAAAAAAAACAAATAGTGCGCTAACATCCTCTTAAATGATAAAATATAAATGCATCGTGCTGCTTCTATATAATACCTATAACGTTGGCTCGGTACCAAAAGGTGCCATCTTAAAATATCGAATGGTTAAGCAGAGCAATTTTAACCTTCAAACTCTAACATCTATTTTTCGTTGTATGAACGATTTTTAACGATTGTTAAAAATAAAAAATTAACAAGTTGTTCGGCGTCAAGTTTTGAAATATTTTTCATGTTCTAACCAAAACCTAACTTACAAAAACGATAATGTAAAACATTTTAGTTGAGAACCAAAAAGTTTAACAGAAAGAACATATTTTGTATCTGTTAATTTATTTATTATACTTAGTTAACTAACTTTTTTGTTCTGAATTAAATATATGTTTCATGGGAACAATAATCAGTTAAACAAAAACGGATGTGTCGCGACATTAAGACCAAAACAATATAATGGTACTATTATTTTTATAAAATTATTGTATTCACCAAAATTGGAAAACTTGACAGCCCTGATAACTATAGGTATTATAATATGCTGACTGCTGTAGCATAAACATTTATAATGTTTTTTAATACATAAAGGTATAGCGAATATTAGAGATTATATTATTACAGTTATTTTACCATTATAGTCGTATAGGTACGCGTGTAATTACAATAATATAATTATATATTATTGTTATTATATTATATTGTTATACACGCGACACTGGTCAATTCGACTGGGAATCGTCTCCAAAACCGACGACCGACGATGCTGTGTTAAATATACAACCAGAGCCAATTCGTTGCGGGATTATAATATAATAATATTACATTATAATTTTTTTTATATATATTTATAATACTTCAATTGGTATCTACATTAAAGGTTATTTTATAAGCATTTGTTTGATTGAAAATATGTATTTGTATCATGGTACGTTAACGTCACAAGCTCGTGCTGGTTCTTTTCTGATAAGGTATGAGTGGGTCGTATAAGAGTGTATCCAATTCTATTATAATTTATTTATACTATGTTATTGTGATAATAATACCTATGTTTACAGTCAAATATATCGACAATCGGTATAGTACCTATAACTTAGGTACCTAAGTTTAAACATAAAAAAACATAAAATTGACGTCGCGTGGCGCCGAATTAATATTAATATAATATTTTCATAACGGCGTTTCACTCCTTGATCGTCGACGGGTTTTTTTCTTTTCTTTTCTTTTTTTTTTACATAAGTAATATACGTTATTGGAAACGATAAATTCGTATCCGGCGACCACTCGACGTGTGCACGATATTATATTACATCGAAACATTCGAAACCGGGAGAACTACACGCGCACACAACGTTATCGTGCTACGTTTATGTACCTATTGTAATAATAATATGCGCATACGAATATTTCATAATAATATAATATTATTACGTAATACGTATAAATTATTAAATCGTGTTATCAAGAAAAAAGGGCGCGGCCGAGACGGAGATCGCCCGTCCGCAGCCGCCAAACGGACGTCTAACAAAAAAATAATAACATAAATACTATGCATGTACCTACTGCACCGCCTATTTATATATATTTTTGTAATTTGTAGCATGAGTATAGCCGGAATATAGGTATAGGTTAGGTTAGTTTAGCTTAACGGAATATCGGTCACGGCTTCCTTACAACAGTTTTCATGCTCATATAATATTATAACATAGGCATTTTCGTGAGTATGCCGCAGAGTCAACTGCCCTCACCATACCCTATTCCTGACATTCACTAGTGTGCCTCCTATAGGCATGCCATTTTTACTTCCAATTTTGAAATGTAAGATTTTATCTTTTAACTACAGTACAACTTTTTTAGTTCATGAACGGAGTAAAAAAATTATTTAGCAGGTAACATTAAACTTGACACGACTTACTTTTGTTCAGCATTAAATCATCTTGACGTATAATACGACTATTATCTACCCGTTATGATTATTATTAGGTGGGTACCTTATACATTTTATTATTATAAATAATCTCGGAGAATCTCGTTTGTCTGCAATATGCTGGCCATTATATTTTTTTTACCTGCTCGCTGACAAATAATACGTGAAACGATGTTTTGACATTTACCCGAGTTCGATGGTTTTTAATCATTATTCCGGAACACAGAAACGGGATACTTTATTTTGTATGTGTACAAATACGTTTTGGGGACGAATAACCATTAGCGTGGCGTCAAACGGGTGCAAGGGGAAATAGCGATTTATCCGTGTATCCATGTTTTGACATAATATCCGAGACGAAATCGTCGTTTGATTCCGTTTTTTTTTTTTTTTGTTTTTGGCCCCCCAGTCTGGTATGCTATACGCACATCATGTATTATTTTATCGTTTAGTTAACAGTGACCACGTTACCCGTGCAATGTCGGTTTTGACAAATGAACGTCAGGCCGGCCGACGCCAAACACGGCGTAATCTGATGCAGCCTTATACGCGCTCGCGTTCACTCGGCGGTGCACTTACCTACTATTATTATTATTATAATGTTATATTATTATTATTTTAATGACAACGTCTGTGAATAAATTCAATTCGGACCATTTTTACAAAACACGATAGTAATAATGTTAAGTTTTATGTAGGAGAGACAGACCCGACGTAAATATTATGTTTACGTGTCCGAGGTAGACACCTAAATATAATATCAGTCGTTTATCGTCGTCGTCATCGTCCTGAAAAATAACAATATACAAAACACAATGATTTAGCGTCGAGGAAAAACACTCAATCGGTTGTTTTTACTATTGAAATGTAATCATAAACTAAAAAGTCAAACGTGAGGCATTGAGGTATGAATGTATAATACTGTAATATAGGTATGAATAATTTTACGACAATAGAATATTATTAAACTGTGTGACGGGTGATGATACGATTCAGAGCAATGTCGTAACTACAGAGTGACAAGGGTGTCCGTCGCCCCTAAGGCCTCTCGGGGCTTCAAAGAGAACTTCGAAGGTTTACAGTATTCTATTTATAAATCAAGAATTCTAAAATTAATGACAAATCTGTATACTGAAAAGAAAATGACAAATTCTTCTAATATACTCTGCAGTATTATGTAACTGCGTGCCAGACCTATGGAGATTACTTGAGGAGCGTGAAATAAAAATTACCGATGTGAATCTTTATCGCGCTATGCACACAGCACAAATGTATTATAACAAAACTTTTCACTTTATAATACTCTTGCCATAAGCCAAAAATAACTATTTTTACGAATCACGATAATATTTTGATCTACAATTGTTATACATTTACATTATAAGGGGGATTTTGCTAGTTATTATATTAAATTATATTAGTAGCCTCAATTGTTTATTTAATAACATAAAGAAAAAATATAAATACGAATACCTATTTTTAAATTTGGTTATTGAATACCTAATACTTAAACACTAAAGGTCAGTATAATAATATTAATATATAACCTATAGGTGCGCAATCACAATATACATTATATCAATGTAAGGTGGTTAGGTTGTTATATTTTTTTTTAAATTAAAATTATTCGAACAAATTATTATAAGGAAAAAAAAAATTTTACAATTAAAATAACTGAACAAATAGCTCAAACGACGTTTTTCTAGCTAAATTGGTACCTAGTTATACCATGTTGTTACTATAAAAGTAACTGATTTTAATATTAGTATTACAAAAGTCGGAAGGTTGGTTTAATTTTGCCGAAAACATTGCATTTATTGTATTAATTAATATTTTATTATTATAATTATTTTATAGTTTATATTTCTATCATATAATATTATTCTTAATCATTTTTAAGTCGATACGACCTTTTGTAGAACGATGTGTTTAGATTCATATGGTACAAATACGTAATAGCTTAAAATTTAAAATTAATTTAAATATTTCAAAAATGTTACAGCATAATATAGAAAAATATTTAATTTTATAAGTGCCAACGAATAAAAACTAAAAAGCCATCAACTATGTCGCCATCTCTAAAGTTCGAAAAAAGTAACATTTTTCAAAAAATGTTTCGTATCATCGTTCATATTATATCACCATTTAAATAAATTGTAAAGCCCCGTTTGAGAAATCAAAATAAGCTCCTTCTAGTTTAAAATCTAAGCAACATAAATGTCGTTTTAAAACTATTTTCAATCCCTGTTCTGGTTAAAACTAACATTTTTGATATTTTTTTTTTGCAAAATTATTGCCTCGACTGTTAGCGCCTCAAATTGATATTATATTGTTATTTTTTAAATATGGTAAGGAAGTTACGCGCCCACCGCCGTTTTCAGGTAATCGACGTGTTGTTGGATGGTCCGCGGGCCGTGGAGTTCCGGTGGCTAGAGTCACACCTGGACGACAGACAGGACACGCCACCGTATGGTGCGTACACCGTCAACGTGGCCGCGTTCTTGCTGGACCGGCTGGGCCTGCGGTCTACTGGCCACAGTCAAGGTCACCGATCCGTTCTTGAGGCGGCCGTCGCCGTGCTGGACACCAACGCGATCGACCGGGCGGCCGAAAGTTCCAGGCCGTGTACACGCGCGCGTCCAGTATGGCCCATTGTTGTACGTCGAACACCTAACACGTGTTCGTCGGTGACGAGACCGACGGCGTCAGCCAGCCATCCGTGTGGTTAGGTTAGTCGTTAGTCGTGGATGCCCCATCACGGCCACGTACACGCAAACGCTGACGTCAGACGCCGGCACCTATTGGCCGCAAAATTCTTCGAATGCACGTGCGGAACTGACAGTGATATCGGCGGCCAGTGTACGGGTGGCCGGGCCACGGTGTACCACTTTCGAACGACTCGCCACCGATGTCGAAGCGGCCCACGCGCTGCGCGCCGTCGGAGCGCTTTCCAAGACCCGCGACTGCTCATGAGCCGATTTCGAACAGTTCCTGGAACAGGTCCACAACGGAACGATGCCGCCGCTGCACAGTGGTATAAAAGACGATTTTAGGCGGCCAAAAGTACTATTTTTAAAACTAAAAAATTATTGTTTTTTTTTATCAATAATTTATCGTTACAATATTCTGACGCTTAAACCAGAATTTCAAAAGAATTAATTAACATACACCTGACTTACAACTGTTAGTATAAAATATATACATTGTTTGATTGATATCAAGCGCGCTGTACGCCGACCACTACGTCACAAGTAAATGTTGGTTTAATAAATTGTCATTAATCAATAATCAGTAGGTATAATACGGTAAACATCCGTTAAGTTTTTTGGTAGGCAGCATTTTACGGTAGGTATAGCAGCGAAGTAGCGAAGTAGTGAAGTAGCGAAGTAGCGGTAGGTAACATACTACACGAGTACCGAAAATTCGTGAGTTTCAATTATTATACGTAATATGTTATTTTGCATGGAGCACAAACCTAAATTTGTACATGTGCCAATAATTATTATTTATTATAGTTACGCCACTGCAGTGTTTGTTTCAATAAAACACTCTCATAATATAACTTTGGCATTTTTCCTCGATAAACGCATACGCGATTTCAATAATATGAATAATATTATAACATTCGAGTCGAGGTTTATACACGATGGCATGTTGGAAGTCGGCTCAACGACATTATCGTTGTGCGGTCGATTCGGCATCGAACAATAACGGAAAATACAATAATCACAACGTTATTTTTTACGGTTCATGAGTGTAATAGGATTTTCGTAGAGTTCGGTAAAACGGATCGTATTATATTATTATGTACCTATATTTAACCGATACCTATGAATGGCTCACCAAATACAGCACACAATCGATATGCCCACCGGACCTACATTCAATCTAAATAAGGTATTTATTGTGTGGGCAGCCCACACATATATAACAGTGCGAATAATGCATTTTTTGGCACCAGTCGGTCCCAACTATATAATGATAAAAACATAACGGTTAAGTCGGTAATCTGCAGAGCACAACGGCGCGTATGTACGCAACTAGGTATTCTTTTATTTTTCGCATTTATCAATGATTTTGGGTGGCTTCACGCCCAATTTAATTCTACGCTCCAGAACAATGCGAAACCATTGCGGTCAACTAGATTTACGACTTTACCTGCGCTAAGATCACCTAATCCGACAGTAGAAAACGGCACGGTCGCCTGAACGACCCGAAGTCATGCTACGAATTACAATCGAAAATGGTTTTGATATCTTGTATTTTTTTTTCTTTTATGAATGAATTTAGATTGTACAATAATTGATGACTTTTTTCTTTTTACTATTATTATTTTCATAAAAACACTGTTAGACGACCTGAAGATGTAACATCGATACAATATATTTTTACCACAGTCCTGCAACGGTCCCTGATATAATATAAAACTGCACGATGTGGTAAGTATATTATATTAAGAAGATGACAATTTTATAATTCCACGTTTTCATCACAGCGGGTGCGTACCTGGCGAAAGTTATTGACTATATACAACTATTTGTAGTGGAATTACATGAGAGCAGATCGCTAACGTTAACTAAATTTTAACGGTCTTACAATGAGAATAATATACATTTAAAAATATATTGAGGGTTATACACGTTAGCTCCTTATAACACGAGTGACAACTATACCAAAAAACATACAAAAATTATTCTTCTATGCATTTTCGTGTATGCAAACATTTAAATACTAAAGCCACTTCGTCTCTAAATATGGTTTTCCCTATTTACGTAACGTAACAACAATTATTATTATATTATTGATGATGTTATTATGTTAATAATCTATATAGGTAAATGTGTATGAAAATTAATTTTTGTCTGTCTATCTGTATGTCCTTTAAGCATTTCTAAACGGCTGGATCGATTTTAATCAAATTTTTTGTGTGTATTTGAGTGGTTCCCTGGAAGATTTAGATTCACAATTGGACCCTATAGGTCCAACCCGGGAAGGTGATCAAATTTTTGTTTATAAATGGTTGCTATTAATTTTAATAATAATAATTTTATTAATAAATGTTTGCTATTTAACAAGCATGAGTCAAATCGAATTTCCACACATTGCCTACCAAGGTGGCTAAGCTGCATTTACTGCAGCAAGTTTTTTTATGAAACGAAATTTTCGTAATAATACAAATACACAGCAATGATACATAGGTATATAATATAATTGCAAATAATAATGAATTACTCAAAATGTAGTATTAAATTATTAAAATTCAAAAACAAAATGTTTTAAATATATTCAGCAGACAGAAATATATAATATAATAAAGATTTGACGTAGGTACATTGTGAGACGTGAGTTATAATATAACTCTTAATTATTTGTAATCATATTGTATTAAACGTGTTATTGTAATCATTTTTGTGTAATAAAAAAGTAAAATAATTAGTTATAGGTTCCTAATAACTGGCATTGAAGAATAATTAGCTAATATTGAAATATAATTGATATATTATAATATCGATTGACAATACTTGGGGTCCAGACTTGGCTGTACGGCTAAAAACTACATTTCGTACGGGTCGAAAATTTTCAATATATTATTATCATCCTGCAATCAATGTCTGGGGACGAATGACGGTCTAGGCAACGTCAATTTTTCGACGGGCACTAACCGTCGCGTCTACTTGCACATCCTTAAACGCAGTGCGCAGTGTGTATATATAGTAGTTCGTACCCATAAATAAATAAATGCGTTTTCCGTGATATATTATTTCCCACAGACCGTCTGGGACAAGTTAGACATTAATAATAATAATAATAATTATAAACATTTCTATAAGACCGTACGCGATCTGCTCATTGTATAATGTGGAACCGTGTGTGACAATATGCATAATACCTATACTGGTATATATCCTCCGCCGAGGGGACTGCCAATCATTTAGGCCCGAGTGCCGGCGGCAGTGATGGTGTCTTAATACGCAACCGACTCCTTGAATTTATGGTGACAGGCATCGGATAATGGTATATTATAATATAATACTGAAGTGTGCGGTGCAAACAGCTTTCGGGCTTGGCGGGATTATCGTAGAAAACATCGCGGGCGCGGAATATATCCCGACGTTATATTATAATAATGTAGCAGCGGCGGCAATGACAATAATACCTAAGGTTGTAATAATTCATGCCATTACAACTGTCGACCGACCGGTGACGTGCGCAGTCCACGTATGTGTTACGTTCTTATATGATATTATTATTATTTAACTATTATTACTATATCTACTCGCATAAGTATAATATTGTAGAGAGAGAGTCGAGAGCGCGGAACGTCGAGGGTAGATGCGGCACATCGAATGGAAAAAAAACGGTACGTGATATATTTTTTTAACAACTAATTCGTTTATGTATAGTAGGTATGTTTGTAGAATTTCGTTTCCCGCGAAGGGGCTGCCGCCGCCATGGGCTTCTGTCGGATTAGCATATATGCGGGATTATTGTTGTCCCCGCAAGCGGCCAGGGATCATTGAAAAATCATTAAAGAAACCCTTTTTATTTGCTGACAAGGAAATCTCGTCTACTGCACACACTCCGCGAGCGCACCGGTTTTGAATACATTATTATCAAAACGACATATTATTATCATTATACCAGTGGCTATATAGTGCACTCCAACTCCGAGGGTATAATCTGTTTTTATCAACCTTATTATTTATATCATTATAATATATACGACTAATCCACTGCTGTAGGTAGTTCAACAAGATTTATTACCAATTCCAAAACTATTGTATATTATACGTACAACTTGATATTAGGTATATTTTCGTCTTAGCTCTTTAACCCACGATGGCCGATGAGTGCATTATGATACAACAAGCATATTATACACGTGACATAATTTGTTTTATATTTGATTGCGCAGGCTAAGTGCAGAAATTTATGCATGTTGACTTTTAAGACGACGCGATAGACAAACGTGTAGGTATATGTGTTTATCTTTATAATAGTAATGTACTATATTTCTACCGTTTGTAATTCGAAACAGGGGCGGTCGGGTGGATCTAAGAATGGAAAAAGGGACAGTAGAGGTTTTATAAACGGGACCAGATTTATGTCTAGGGCAAAGTATATTTTATTTCGCTACTACTATAGAAACAAATCGACATATTCACATTTAATAGGATAGATATTGTCCTAGATGATTCTAAGTGGAGCGATAATGTATTGGTTTTACAATGCGAAGTGTTTGAATTTTTTTAATTATATTATTCATTGCAAAAGTTTTATAAGCTTTTGAAGTTCAGATGTTGACAACATTTTCTAATCAAATGAAATTAACGATTTATAGTTTAATGTCAAATCATATTCCTTTTTGCCGTAAGTATAAATTACTAGTATTAATATTAGCTTAGTATTAATTACACATAGCTTAAAATATACTGAAAATCATAAACATGTAAATTACTGTTGATACTGTATAAATACCATACTATAGAGTATGATACATTTTTGCTACATTTCGACTAATATAAATGAGAGCGAATCCTTAGAAATACAATCAAGGATAGGGTACCAAGTTTCAACCCCCGTCGTCCCCACGATTTTCCACTGAAATTACATATATTGTAATATCATATATTAGGTACGTTGTTTTCTGATACGAAACCGATAGTT
Source organism: Acyrthosiphon pisum (assembly GCF_005508785.2). Taxonomy (NCBI): domain Eukaryota; kingdom Metazoa; phylum Arthropoda; class Insecta; order Hemiptera; family Aphididae; genus Acyrthosiphon; species Acyrthosiphon pisum. Next base: position 6,963,769 of record NC_042495.1, on the reverse strand, counting down.
TAATATTGTGTTGAATTACTTGGACTAATATAATAATTGCAATGACTACCTATATTAAATTATTATGTATGCAGGTGTAGGCCACCGTGTCTTCCTTTTTAAAGTTTTCCAAACACAGCTGACACAGAAAAAACTGGTGGCCCACCTTGCACTGGTATCTGCAGTATATAAAGTATATATTAGTGAGATGTATACAAATAAAATATACCTCTATATTATATATATATTTCTTTTCGCGAGTCTATCAGTATTCTATAATACTTCTATATTGTGTTGAATATAATGCATCAACGCTGTCTTGTAGGTTTTGCGATGTATGTGCACACAAGAGGGTAAAAGATATTTTGTATAATGTATATAGGGTGGATATCATATTGTGATGTCTACCTATGCCGATAATAACGAACAAAAAACAAAAATGTAACGAGCGCTTAAACTCTTTTTTTCTTTTTTTCCAGAACGTTAAATCATTTTTTCGGCTTTTGTAGTTTTGTGTGATGTATACGCGCGCGCGAGCTCAAGCACACACACACACACACTAACCTAACACACGCGAAGTTAAAAAATATGTCCACCTGCTCCGGTTAAGCGTATTATTTACAAAATAAAGGAGGAAAATTGTATAAAAATACAATAATAATAATAATATTAAACAAGCGCAACAATGTCGTATATTCCGCGAACGTCTGCAGGGAAAACTGGTACAACCGCACCGCACTAAGGCTTGTTTGGTGAATGGGGTTCGGGCGATATGATGAACTCTCCACACAACGTATAAAATATTATACACATTATTATACATTGTATACCCGAGTATATGATATTATTGTCAACAAACACGACTGTAACACGGCAATAAAAGCGTGTTTTTGTGTGTAAGGGACGAGGATTTATTTCGACGACGAAAATATTAAGACGTACGCCCGAAACGATTCCTTTTGTCGGACACGGCGGTCATAATTCATATTATTATTATCATCGGCATTGTTGCGTGGCGTACACTCGCACACACATGCCGCCGCAGTCGTTTTCGCGTCCTCATCGGGACGAACAGATGCGAACGACTCTATCATCTTCGGACATTTTTCCGCCTTCCACGCCGCGGACCGGCCGTCCGTTTGTCCGAAAACCCTACGTCACCGCCACTATGTCATGATAATAATTCCTACCTAACTATATATTGCAGCTGTATATTGAATGGACAAATTTCGTAATGAAAATCCGATCGAACACAATTTATTACTACGATGTTGAGTATAGAAGTGTTTCGTTCTTGCCTTGAGTGCCACTTCTCTGTACATTTTAAAATGTTTTGTATCTAATTTGTAAATTATAAAATTCAATCTAGATTCTGGAGTCATTCATTGATTTATAATTTATTTTGTTAACTCATTTTGTAAAATCATTCAAAAATTATGTGTTAAAATAAATTTGCAACAGCGTTTGTGGGAGGCTAAATATAGCACCACCAGGTCACCTAAACTTGAATACGTCTCTAGTCTAGGCACGTATACAGGAGGGACCCCCCCCCCCCCCCCCCGAAAATTAATAGTTGTGTAGCTTATTTATATAATATATAGATTATGAACCCTCGAAATCTACTATGACCCCCCCCCCCCGAATTTTTTCTTGTGTACGTGCCTGGTCTCTACCTTAGGAGGGGATGAATGATCTATCCAATATTTCTATATCATAATATATTATGCAGACATCCTACACGAAATAATGAAAAATTTTTTTAAGTAAATTGTATTTTCACATTACACGATTCATGTATTTTTATTACGTTGGTTATTTCTAGCGATGTTAAAAAATATTTTATTTATCCATATGTATTTGAATTATTTAACCCGGCCGTAGGTATTTAGTTTAATGAATTATATATATATATATAATATATGTGTGACGTGTGTGTGTGTGTGTGTGTGTGTGTGTGTGTGTGTACGATGGACCTATATATATTATGCAAATAACGCTTAATGGAAACTTGAACTCTGCAGGATTAGGGGCAGAATCAAATTCATGTTATATTGTCGTATATGTTACAAATTACTATACGTTATACCACCTAAATTCAAAATCGAATACATTAATTCTATTATTCAATACGCATCATAAATAATGATAAATGACAGAATTAATGCTAAGAAGTATATCAGATACTTTTTGGGTATAGTAATATTGTTTTTGATGAATGTGCGAAAACACCATTATCAACATCTACCACTAGTTTTTTTACTTTCGGGTCAGCATTAAAGTTCAAATGTTTCTTGAAAATGTATTATTTGTACGATTGTAAATACATATAATTATCTCCATGGTATATCGGTATAAGTGATTGATAATATACAATTTTTTATTTAAGTCATACTTATGAACCATTATGGTGTAAAATACTGCAATTAGACAGGATTATATAGGAAATATTAACAATAATCATTAAGGCTCGTTGGCTTATCGATAGGGTAGGGTGATGAACAATGATCCACAATTCCATAACTCTAGAGGGCCCTTCAAAAAATGTAACGAGTAAAAACCATTTTTACAATATTTCAAAATATGATGATCTCTAAAAAAATGATATTCTTGTAAAATTAAGTTTCTTTAAAATATAATAAGATTATACTATTTAGAATAACGACTGACACACGGTTATATAGGTACTTTATAGATTATTTTATCTGGAACTAAATGGTTCATAATTGAAAATGGGAATATTAGGCCTAAAGCAGTAAAGCTAAAGAATCTTTCGTCAAAACTTTAGACGGTAGATCATTTTAAGTAAAAATTTTATTTTACAGTATCCAAATATGGTTAAAAAATATCAGACATTGTGGCTGTGTTATTATACTTCATAAAGCATATTATGTTATACTAGCTGCTCGATCTTCCTCCGGAGAAATTATTTTTTTATAATTTAATTTAAAAATATATGACTATTTTTTGGCTATATAAATAATCTATATATATATAAGAATCTAACTTGATTTTGGAGACGAAGGAAACCGGTTTGTTTGTTTATTTATTATTATTATTATTATCATTATTTATTATTTATTTATTTGTTTGCACTTGTATTTTTCCATTTGAAATATATATTATTCATTGAACGGAGAAATAATTTATTGTTACATTTTTTTCTACCTTATCTCTATTCTATAATAAAAAGAATAAAATTTACCTCTCCAGTGGTTGAATTCAAAATGTAGGATATATAATTTTCAGCAATTAGTAATAACAATAACTACGCAATATGTAATTATATTATATTATTTGTATAGCCAAAAAATAGTCATATGTTTTTAAATTAAATTATAAAAAAATAATTTCTTCCAGAGGAAGGTCGGGCAGCTAGTATCATATATGCTCATTTCTGAAAATTATATATCCTACATTTTGAATACAAACAAATAAATAAATAATTAATAATAACAATAATAAATAAACAAACAAACAAACAAACGGGTTGCCTTCGTCTCCAAAATCAAGTTGGATTCTTATATATATAGATAATATACATTATACATGCTGGCTATTTGGAGAACGCACGCATCCATACAAGGCTTTCAAGAAATTCAGAATATAGGTTATTGTGATTGGAAACACATGATAGGTAAAGAAGAATGCATTACTTACTTTATTTATGACCAATTAGCAGCTGGGGTGGATTTGGAGACCAGGGACATTAGAAGTTCTAATTAGGCTACTGTTTGAGCTATGGATTTAATACACTATAAATTCTAGAAAAATGTACTTCATATCCACCAAAACACACATACAATTCCAAGTTGAGTTACAAATACAATTTAAAAAAAAATTATTGTTATTATTTTTTATTTTTTAGGTGACTATATAATAATATATTATAGTATAATGTAGTTTCTAAATTATAAAAAAAGTAAAATTATTTTACATTTAAAAACATATCAGGAAACAAAATAAATAAATGTTAACTGATGAAAAAATCAAGAATATCTAAAATATCTAAATACCTATTATATATAAAAATTAAATATATAAATTAAAAGTTTCAAAATTGAATTAATTTTTAGTTAACTAAAACTTTGTGTTAAGAAATCTTTGTCTTATAAAAGTTACAATAAGCTAAATAAAAATTAATTTTTCTGAAATAAATTATTATTATTAAATATTATATTATTATCCACTATAATAATATGATCAAACCAATGTATGCGGGTTACGTGTATACTTATTTATTTATTTATTTATTTATTTATTTATTTATTACAAAATATACGGGTTGCCCCATATGTTATGGATAATAATATAAGAGGTAAATAATAAGCCAGCTAATTTCTGCATAATCCAAATGTTAACATTACTCGTAATATATGTATATGTTACAGACAAATTTAAAGTTCTAGAACATTTTCAATTTTCAATTTTTTTAAATATGTATCAATTAGGCATAATACACAATACTACAATAGAGTAACATAATACATCTAGTATATTTACGCGTTTGTACTGAATCCTTAGCGTATGTAATACCTATGGTAAAACAAAACTCGCCTGCTCTTTGATTTGACGGTGCAAAAATGATGATCAAAGTGTTTCGCCGACCTTTAATAAAGAAACCGTGTCAATGCAACCGTGTTTGACCGGCGTGTCACAGAGAGCAAAAGCGTGTATATAGTAACTATATATAGCATATATAGATATAACATAATATAATAAATGCATACACCTATATATATATATATATTACATTTATATAATATGTACAAGTGTGCGTCATGTATGTATATGCTGCCATCATATCGTTCGGCGCGACCAGAAATAAAAGGGTTTTTCGTGCGGACGCGTATATTATGGTGACGGGCGAGTAGCCGGGCAGACAAGTAGATAGGTATAGGTAGGTAGGTAGGTAGGTATGTACACTCGACGCGGCGTCGAGTGAGTGAAAAGGGGTAAAAGAACGTGAATTCCCATCTGGGGCACGACCTCGGGGACGCGCGATTTTAATGGTACACGCGTATAACAAACGCTGTCCAAAAACAAATCTTGTCCTGCAGTACCTCTCGCGTCCGCCCCCGTCCGCACTCACTATATACTTGCTATGTGTATACCCATCGCATCGTCTCCTCTCCTTCACCCCGCCGACGGCACTATAGGTCACGTAGGCCGCTGTATACATATATGATATATAATATATGTGTGTGTGTGTGTGTGTGTGTGTGTTTGTTATAGGTAATAAATTTATAATACGCTGCATATATAGGTTAACATTACTATATAGTGATGTATTTGTATGACTCCAGCAAAAGAGGTGGACGAGTCTCCACGGATAGTGGTTGGGGAGTGGGTGATAGGTCGGGGAAGGTCCCCGCGCAAAACAGGATATGAAAAACATTTCCAAGGGCTAATTGGATCTCCATCGTTGAGCCGCGAAACAAGGAGGGCGAAATTACCGGACGCTTCCTGTAGATAATGAACGCGCTCCGCTCTCCACCGCCGCTGTGCGCATACTGCAACCCTTTGGCCGCATCCCTCAGCAGGTGACCCTCTCTCATCCCTCCCACCCAGATAATATGTGTCCAAATATCTTCATTACGTCGTCGACACGTTTGTGTATGTGTGTAAATTATGTGTCGGACGCGTCCTTAATATGCACATATAAGGCCCGCGGGGAATTCTGACTTATACCTGATTGTGCTGTACATGCGATCCAATTACGTCATAATTGTCGCCGGTCCCAGAGATCGTCATCAGCGGGTACTCGCGACCATGTGTGCAGGTGGGGGGATGGTTTTTTTAATATTTATTTCGTTGTATTCGCGTAACACGTTAATAAATTTAACGACTGCTCAAATATTTACGGTACACCGACAAATTGGCTATACCTACAACCTATATAACTATATTATTTCCACTACACCATGCGATAAGAACGATGACCTCCTACGCCGAGGGTGCATACAAGTATAATACACTATCTGATAACGGCGGAAGTTCTTTCACAGAGTCATTTTTTACAATGGAATTGCTTTATCTTAAATAATAATATTCCATTATGAATTTCATGTTTTTTTCTGTCACTCTACAGCTATACATAGCAAATGTAAATATAATTTCTATATAAATAAATTATAATATTTATTTTATACCAACGTTATCGATATTATTTCAATAAAATATGTAGATACACAATGTCATGTAGATTGTATTTTTTCATTACTCATATTTTAAGCCACAGTTTTTTATATTATTATCAAATAAATTAAAGAACTATGCAAATTAATTAGCTTAACTATGAAAAAAATGTGTCAGTCCATTATATAGTCCCACTTCAAAACGACCCCTGAAAAATAATATAGTAAACCGCTAAAACTTTCTACAAAGTTATCTGAGATTAACTAATGTTTACAAACTCTGTATAAAGGGATCCTAATATATAAAGTTTATTTTTGTTTTGTAAAATTATAACAAAAACTAAAACCATATTTATAATTATATAATATGTACCTACATACAAAAAAAGAAAGTATTGCAATCTCGTCAGCAAATAAAGTGTTATAGCGACCACACAGATATTTACTAGTTTGTAAACACCGATGACCTGCACTTAGCATATGTAACTAGACGTTTGCATTAACTTGGTAAGATAAAATTGACACCTCTGCAATTCAATGATATGCCTATACCAGGGATGGCAAGTAAGTGACATGGGAGAAATTTTCGATGGCATCCGAAAGACTTTCATGTGTCTACTGTCTATATATATTAATATACCTTGTAAGCAACAGCGCATATTAACCAGACATAAAAAATTTTAGTGCTAAACTCTAATATACTGTTCTTACCATGTTTATCGGTTTTTAGGTTGGTAAAATTCGATAAACCGTCACTTACCCAGTACCGTTTATCCGGCATTTCTAGCCCAACTCCCAGATATTTTTAAAATATTGCTCTCGACACTCGAGTTTATGATCAGGGGGCATCATGCTCAATATTTCGTCCGACCACTGCACATCAAAAGACAGTGTAGGTATTCCAATACGAATATAACATGATTTATATGATTATATACTATTATATACGTTGGTCAATACATCAATTCCGGGGAATAAAATAACAATAACAATAATATTCTCGAAAACAGTTTCCAATAAATCAGCGTCCGTATTTATATAATAATATAATAAGGTATTCGCGAAATCCGCAACATTATAATAATGCGTCCACACACTCACACACTCTTCGTGATGAATAATATGATAATGTATATTGTAATAACAGCGATTCTTTCACCGCTGCGCTCGAACTGTGGTGTGAATCGGCGGTACAATGGTTGCGTTTTCGTCCATTGAGTAGAGATGATCACCGCGTGGGCAGTAATATATTATTATTATTATTATTATAAAATATAATGTCGTTATATAGCAACGACACCCATAAAAATAACGACGACAACAATAATACAAAGGGTGGGCAAGTGGATGTCGTTCTGCTGTACAGTGGGTCACTGTATAATGGATGGTATTAAATTTGAATTCAATGATATAATATCATCGTATAAGAAAAACGATTCTGAGCGGAGACAGTATGTCAGTCTAGGTATAAGACATATTATATACTTATATCTACGGTATTAAAAAAAAAATTGACCTATATTAGGTACCTATAATAAATTCCAAATTAATCATATCTCAATATCCATTAGGTATACTTATATCGCGTTATACATCAACAACAAACCGTAATACTATCATAGATATATAATAGTAAACTTTAGAAGTTTCAAGTACCCACGAATAATATTATAAAATCACAACAAAATAATTAAAATAGTTATTCTAGGTTTTTAATATGTAATTTCGTCCAAACTTAAATTGACTATAAAAATAAACTGTGCTTATGTGTTTTTTAGATTTTTTGGTAACAGAAGTAACTACTTACGTGGAATCTTTTTTTAAATTTTCAATCCCTTAGATATAAAAGTTGAACATTTTATAAATTTTTAACTACAAAATAATTATTCAATTTTAAATTTGATACATTTTGTCAAAATTCGATCTTTAAATGCTTGTAAAAAAAAATTGTAAAAATTTGAATTTCTTAGACATTTTTTTTTTTTTTTTTGATAAAGGTAGATAATCTTATAAGGAATCTTGTATTACATTTTAAAATCTTAGATTTCAAAAGAAAAATTTTTACGAATTCTTAACTCATGGGTGGTGTCAGAATTATTTTTGCACCATCATTTTTAAAACGTTGATTTACCTAGGTTCGAAAAAAAATTTAATTTGTTGTACTTAAGCTAGCTGCTCGGTAAACTTTACGCGTTATACGGGTGCGTATAACACCGAAAATCGTGAGCTTCGTAAGGCTATACCATAAAAACTAATGATTTCCGGTAATTAATTTTTGCATCATAGTTCTTAAGTGGTTACAACACATAGGTTTCCGAAAAAATTGAAAAATTTGCGTGGGTGCTAAACTAGATTATAACACTAAATTTAAAAAATATTTTAGGGTTTTTAAGAAACTGTCTTCAAATTATCACATTTAATTATTTTCTATATCGGTAGAGTACGATTGCTCGCGTTTTACCTTTTTGGGCATACGATTGCGCGTAATATTGTATGCGATGTTGCTAAATTATTTGTAACAAATTTCAGTTATTTCGTAATTAATTTTTATATTTAAATACAGATACAAATTCATCCATTCAGGAAGTTTTTAAATACTTATTATTATAAAAAAATATATCGTTAAATATACGTAAATAGAAAAAAAGAAGACCCCTGCAAGAGTCATACCAACTATGGTTCCTGGTTCATATCCAAAATCGCATACAAAAACTTACGCTGAAGCTACCAGCAACGAAAAAAATCTCCTCCGGAACATATCTCTGTTTCGTTCTCGCATTTTATTTCAAACTTAAATTCACTTATCAGTCCACTAATCTCACTTCTCTCCTCAGTCCTAAATGCTCTTATCGCCAAAGGTACGATTTCTTCTTAATCACTTTAAGAATTTTGTCCTATTAATATTGATCCATTTTTTCATTTCTTATCTTTCCCTCACTAACATATTATTATTTAATTAAACCGGTTCATCGTTTTACTTATAAAAATATAACAATACATTACGTGCAGGTATTATTCTATATATTATTTAATTGTAATTTATTGTTGTTATTGTTATATCAATACTGTATAATTGTATAATTAAGTTAATTGTTGAGCTATAATAGTTAATGTACTTAAAGCTAATAAAAATAAAAAATAAAAAATTATACGTAAAGAACACAAAATATAACAAACAATTTACATACACACGCAGTCTACGTCATAAAAGAAAACAATTGTCGTTATAAAAAAAAATATTTGAATAGATAAATAAATTAAAAAGTAAATAATTGCAAAAAAATTGACAAATTACATTTCATATTTTTAAGTTAAATTTTAAAGTACCGATAGCGGTTGGCGATTTCCAACTATATAGCTAAAAACTTAAGTGAATTTTCTGTTCAATTTTAGTTTTATTTCGCACCTGTATATTTGGCAACGTTGCTTCGAAGTTAAAATAATTCAGCGCGCGCAATCGTACGCCAAAAAAGGTACCACTGATAAGGACTGCGCGCAATCGTATTGTACGCATTTTATATAGTGATATTATTGGTGGGTTAAGTTTTTATTTTATAATAGATCAATAGCCAATAGGTTACCTAAATCTAAATTTATTTATTTAAATCCCGGTAGTCAAGTTTAGGACAAGTAGGTACCTATTACTTAGGTAACTTATAATAAATCATAATGTAATTTAATTAGGTACAAAAAAATATAACTTTTCAAACACTGTCTAAAGGAACTGGCGGGATAATGCATTCGAATAATAGAATGTCTATAAACTTGCGGACCAGTTTTGCATAGTTAAATTTGGTATGCGAACTACGTTTATATGGAGGAGATAAAACGGTTTTGGATCATGTAAACGGTTTCAAAATGGTTTTGAAATCATTAAACCGTTTTGAAAGATAAAACTAGATGGTTTAAGATTATAAACCGTTTTAGTTTTTTCAAAACGTTTTTGAATTAGTCATGTATCCAGAAGTTGCATTAATTAATTTAGAAATACCTAGTTTATAGAATAAATAATTGTTTATGGGTACCTCTACTAAACAAATAATTCAAACATTTTAAATAACAATCACAAAAAATCAATTAGATAACAGTTGATAACATCTTGTTTAAAACGTTTTAGGATAAACTTCATATTAAATCAGTTTTAAGTATTTGCATATAAGCACTTAATCTCATTTTTTGAAAAACGATTTTAATTATTTTAAAACGTTTTCATTTCAAAACGTTTTATCTCCTCTATATAAACGTAATATATATAACTGAAATAGAAAACCAGAATAAGTACATTGTTGATTACAAGGATTCTGTAAAAGTACATAC